>NC_026159.1:7488734-7608251 GCF_000512975.1 Sesamum indicum | reverse complement strand
TCTTTCCAACAGGGGTTGATCATCTAATCCCTATGGAGTTGGCGTTGAAAATTGCTAGTAAAATAAGAGCTAATGAGAGATTTGCTGTGTATGTTGTTCTGCCAATGTGGCCTGAGGGCAATCCCAAGGACAATGTTATGCAAGAAATTCTTTTTTGGCAGGTAATCTGCCTCTAATTCCCCTGATGTAGTTTGTTTATCCTAGAGACATAGTATCCTTGCTGAATGCGTCAAATGCACAAAAAAAAGTTATATATGTGATATTAGAGCATATGGACTCTATGTATTAGTTCACTAGACATGACAAAATTAAAGTTGATAATGATTGCATTTGGTTACAAGATATAATTTTGCTGCTACTTACTTCATTTTACTTGGGTAGGAGAAAAGGAAGGATTTTAGGAGAAAGAAACTTTATTAGATTGTGAGAGTTTAGTATCTTAGTTCCATGCATTTGTTACAGACCTTGGTTATACAATATGACAGGAGTGCAAATTTTTAGCGCTCTACTATTTTATCTGATTGGCGTAGCTGCTGGAGAGGTATCTGATAGTAAATAAATAGAAGTATGAGCCAGTTCTTGCTTGCATTGTTTCTCTATTGTCCCTTAGGCAGCTGCTTCGCGGTGCGTAGGTGGAGTATCAAGAAGATCTTTGCATTTTTTTTCTTTCCAGTGGATGCTCTTAATGATATTTAAACACCCGAGATGCCTTTTTTAAAGCATCCTGTGTTAGTTTGCAAACATAAACTGTCTGGTCATTCTGCGAGCAAACTTTTTTGGTTTGGATTCAAGATTCTCTCATTTTATTATCTTGTTGCATCAACTGGATGAAAGATACTGTGATAATTTATTTGGTGGCATGGGATGAAGCACTTGACAAAGTAATATATCAAGTAAGTAGTGGAATTAAGCTCTTCACGTCTTTTTTGTTGGATAGGGCCAAACAATGCAGATGATGTATCAAGTTATTGCGAACGAGATCAAATCAATGCAACTTTTGGACTCTCATCCACTAGACTACTTGAATTTTTTCTGTCTTGGCAATCGGGAACCATTTACAAACACTGCTGCTCAGGTTTCTGGAGATGCTGATAAGGTTGTTATACTAAACCACAATATACACCCTTTCTTGTGTTTACAATAATGTTGTACATATACATGTACTTAGAAATTATTACTCAAGTGCAAATTGCATGCTAAAGTTTTATACTCTGCATTGGAAAAAAAAAAAAAAGGGCATGAATTTTACAGTCATGGCTGTCATTCATGGTAAATTCTTTTGAAACTCTATAGCTGATGATGGAGTCTGAGAAGAGGTGCGCATAGGTGATGTGATCATTGTATGTGTTAGCTACGGCTATTGGTGAATGGATTATGAAGGCTCAAGTTTTAGTCCTAAGATTTCTGAAAGGAGCTTTTTTGTATCGGACATGAGAGAATGAAAGAAGAACAAATTGGACCTGTTCCTAACCAACTATAACTGCTTAGGTGATGAGGAACACCCAAAAGGACATACATATACATATATCCAATGGAAAACATGAACACAGAAGAGATAATTGTCTCCTGGGAATTAAAAGGCCAATGGAGATTTGAAGTTCCTTTAACATGCCATAATCATCTTCGTGGAACCTGGCTTTGTTCTTGGAGTTATCTGAATCATATGTTCACATATTGTTTTCATATGTGTGATTCAACGGAATCTGGGATATCAGAGATGGTAACATGGATCCTCTTCTCCGCTATGCCATCTCCAGATCAAGCTAGTCATTTTTACTCCTGAATTATTATTGCCATTTTTCATGGTTTGGGGCATCTAATCATCTAATTTTAGACGGATTTGCAGCCATATCTCTATATCAGGATTATGCATTTCTATATTGTTATTTTTTTCTTAATCTTATAGAACTCCTGGTTATGCATGAGCCTTCCAATCAGGTTTCAGACTCACAGAAGTTTCAGCGCTTCATGATTTATGTGCATGCCAAAGGAATGATAGTGGATGATGAGTACGTAATAATAGGGTCAGCCAATATTAATCAAAGATCAATGGCTGGCACTAAAGACACAGAGATAGCAATGGGCGCGTATCAGCCTCATCATACGTGGACAGGGAAGCAGCGACATCCACATGGCGAGGTTTGTTCATTTTGTGATGCTTTTCCTGTTCCTATTAGCGTCAGGTAAATTATTGCCTGTTAATTATCATCTGGTGGCGCATGCTCTCAACTGATTATTATTGCGATGAACAGCTTAATAGCATGCTGAAGTTGATTTTATAATAAGGTCTTGTACGTGTTCCAGTGCTGCAAGTGTTCGCTTTTATGGATAAAATCTTTAGCTCTTTAACTTTACAGTTGCATCTGTGTCATTTTGGTAATAGTATTTATATGCACCACTGGAAGAGTGTAAAAGATGAAATTGTCGAATTTGACTTTCCAGTGACAACATAGGAGTTAGCAGCCTTGAATCTTGACCAGTGCCACGCCTTATTCATATAGCAAACAAAGTGCGGTAGTATTGCCTTTTAAAGGGCTTTTGCATCAATAATAGCAAGTCTCTTTGTTGTAACTGATATTGGATACGGATGCTGCTCTTTTTACTTGAGAAAATTTGAGCACCATTACCAAGCCATACAGAAAGATTGTTGAAGAGCTAAACAGAAAAAGCAAGTAATTTGGCACAAATTGCTAATTGAAGTGGAGGAAATCTAACTTTTCAATCTTGTGAAACCTTTGAAACCTGTCTTTTTCGCCACATCATATAGTGACAACTATGCATATGACAGCTATTGTAGAAAGGAATGTAGTTTGTTTAACTTTCAATGAACAAAATGTTCCAACAGACCCATCAGTATTGAGTTCCATACCTGCAGGTTTACGGTTATAGGATGTCCCTCTGGGCTGAACACCTTGGAACGGTTGAAAGCTGTTTCAAGGAGCCCGAGACATTGGAGTGTGTAAAGAGGGTGAACGAGGTTGGTGAAGATAATTGGAAGAGGTATGCTAGTGATGATTTCACACTACTGCAAGGTCATCTTCTCAAGTATCCTGTGGCTGTCGATGTTGATGGCAACGTAAGTCCTTTGCCAGGATACGAAAACTTCCCAGATGTTGGCGGCAGAGTTCTCGGAGCTCATTCTCCTACTATACCCGATGTTCTTACAACATGACATCAACCCACCTTGTTTTCTGGACCTAATATTTTCAACAGTCTTGTAGTCATCAAAGTTGGTTAATCTCTTGCCTTTCTTTTTCGGAGAGGAAGACTGGATTTCACTTTTGATTATTGTGTACAAATGTGCATATGAGTGTCGGCTCCCATCAAGAGATGAGGGCACTGAAGTTTGATTATGTAGTGATGGTGTCGTGTTTTGAGTAATGAAGAAGTAAATCGCTTGTCTAAACTTTAGATAGGTGATAGCATCTGCCCCCTTTATCATTTTAATGCATCGCTACAAATTGAAAAATACCCTTTTGGTCTTAAATTTCTTGTTTGTTATTTATCTATTTATCTTATTAATCTTTATTTTTCTCTTTCTTCTCAACTTCCATGTCTCTTTTTCTTTTTGTTTTCCTCACTCTTTTTTTCAATAATTTATTATAATTTTCTTTTAATTTTTTAATATTTTTATTTACCCTAATAACATTTATATTTTTTTAAAATAATAATTAAATTTTAAAATCTACAGTGTCGATACTATATTTATATCTTCTATATTATTATAAAACACTCAAAGTGGTAGTTTTGATACCACTACATTAAATTGTGTTAATACTGAAAATACCCTTCAACTTCCCAATTCATGTTAAAATTAGCCACTCATTCAAGTTTTTTACAAAATTAATTCCATGCTCAAAAAAGTAATTTACTTTCAATTTGTTTAAGTTTATTATAGCATATCAGTATTTGTTTTGCATGTATATATAATAATCGTTATCAATATAATATATATTGTAGAAAGTGTTAATTTTTAATTTAATTTGAGAAAAATATGTATTGATAATTAATGTATTGAAAAGAGTTATCAGACAGATATGTGAGGTTGTAAGGTAATGATAAATTTCAATATAAAGAAACAAATTATGAGCTTTAATAAAATAAAAGTATTACTAAAAAAATTATGTGCGCAGGTATTGCATGTCACCGTATCTAGTATTATTATAAAGGGAAGAGGATCTATAGACTCAAAGTAGTAGTTCTGATACCATTGAACCAAATTATTATAATACCAAAAGATGTCCTATAACATTCCAACTCATGTTAAATTAACTACTCAATTAATTTTTTTTCAAAATGAATTCCATGCAATTACATGTAATCAATAATTAAATTTACTCCACTTTCTTTAAGCTTATTATTACTTGAAATTGAAATAATATATTAGTATTGAATTTTGCATGTATATGTTCTCATCGTTATCAATATAACATATATTGTACAAAGTGTTAATTTTTAATTTATGAATAAAATATGTATTGATAATTAATGCATTAAAAAAAGTTTTCAGACAGCTTCTGTATGGGAGGGTTGTACGACAATGACAAATTTTAATATAAAGAAATAATTATGAGCTTCAATAAAATAAAAACATTACAAAGAAGAGGAATCAAAACCATAATTCATAACGTATGTTTGATTTTCTCCTTCCCTTTCCTTTGTCTTGCTAGAACGAGAAAAGGAAGGTCCTCTATAATTATAGTGGACTTCTTTGAAGGAACTTAAGGTTGAAATTTGAGGAGAGCGATTGGATTGAAGAGAAACAACGCACGAAATTTATTGAAGAAAACAAAGAGGATAAAGGTTCCATTTATATTATTGCCCCTTGATTTTCTTGTTTTAATTATTGAATTGTAATAGATTACTTTTTAATACACTGAACGCTCAGGATAAATCAAGGTTACATCCCTTTGCTATTGTTAATTATGCTTTAAATTTCGTTAATTTGTTTTTCTTTGTGCTTCTACAGTGCCTCTCAGACCGAGCCACTTCCTATAGTAGGTAGTTTAAACTGTCTATTTCTAAACTCTTTGAGTCCATCAACCTTCTTATCTTATTTTTAGAAATATGGTCAAGCCTAACACGCCAAATCTGTGCATTTTCTTGATTTTCTAATTTTTATTTATTTTAAAAAATCATAATCAATTTATGGCGTGGATATTATAAAGACCGTTCATTAGTTTACCAAGCACATTGAGGAACCACTCTTCAAAAGATAAAAAAAATTTTACTGATAAAAAATTCATAACCTTCAGTATCTAATATGGGAATTGGAACAATATTTTTGATCATGCTAGGTACATAATAACAATCTTTAAAATTATCCTAACATGATCACTAACGACTAAGTGAATTAATCTTACAGCTTTCTTAGCAACTTGATTATCTAACATGATCACAAACGTACCTCTTTAGACAAAGGCAAGAAACACCTTTTCACTATAGAAATGGCACACATCATCTGTGTGATTGCCCTTCTCAACCACTTTCGCTTTGCCCTTGTCAACAGGCTTGACTACTTGGGCGCAGGGGCTGCTACTTTGGTTTTGCTCTTCTTCTTTCAATGCTGAGCCTTCTTGTCCTTTTTGGAAGTCATAGCCTCCTTGATCAATACAGGCACAAATCATTTTACCGTTGCCCTGTATTGCACCAATATATTGGTCAATTCCGAAATAGACTTTTCAAGCCCATTCATATTGAAATTGACCTAAATAGGTTGAATGATGGAGGAAGAGGCTAGAGGAGCACATCGATATATGTGTCTTTGTCCATGCTTGCTTTCAGATCCTCAAGCTTTTTGACAAGCGAGAGCATCTTGACACAATGTTCATGAACCAACGATTCTTCAACAATCTTAATACCAAAGAATGCCCTCATCGTGGCATATTATATATGCCTATTAGGAGCCGCATATAACTCTTATCATGCCTATCAAGCCTATCATGCTATTTTTGGAGCTCATTTGTTATCGAAGCCAACATGATGCTGCGGACCTTTTGATTGTCTTCAACCCATTTCTCAAACGTCACACATCCTTCTAGAAGGGCAATAGGAGGTAACTTATCCAGAACATACGCATGGTTATTGAAACCCGAAATAATTTTTAGATCTCTAAGCCAATCATTAAAGTTCATTCTTTTTAGTTTATTAGAGTCAAGGATTCTGGATAATGAATTCTTAGACATTGTTTTGATCTACATCAAAATAAAAGCAAAAAATTAGCAGATTTTCTTAATATTGAATATACTCATGAAGTGGTCTTTAGTCATTAATCACTCCCACTATTTTATTAAAAATCCCATCACTTTAATTGGGCTTTCGATTAATAATTTTCTAATAAGCTCAAGGTTCACAACAATAATTCTCCATGCCCTGCTTTTACGATTCACACGAAAATTATTTTGTGGAAGGTAATATTTACCCTTCTCATTATACGAGATATCCAAGAACTTCGCCTCACTTTTCATATGATCCCAAGGACTCCAACTGAATCACGCTACCCCATGTTAGACTCGACCCATCGACCAAATGGACTATCTCTATTATTGCCCCCTACGACTTGTGAGACAGGAAAATATGGAATAGTAAATTTGTTCACGACAGTAGTACAACTTTCCACTACTCCCGAATACGTCACAACTCATGAGACCATATAAAGAGAACGGTAGCATCTCATACTAAAACGCCAGATGGAATGCATATTGTGGATCTAATATACAACTTGGATATTCCATGTGAGAGTTCATTCATTCATGACCAAGATCTCACCTCAGTGTTTTCCATGCTTGTACTTATATCAAATATAAAATATTCATACAAAATAAATGCATCACTTGCAATAAAGCATAGCACATGTGGATGATCACAAATCCATCCCATACAATTCATTAAGCCCGTAGTGGATCATTGGTCTTTTTATAGTAAATGCTCGCTATTACAAGTTCAATAATAAAAATTTATTACATGTAATGGGGATTGTAATCATCTTTGCATCTTGGGTTCCTCTTTGTGATCTTCATATCCATGGGCCCACCATGGAATCCATCTCATGAATTAGGCCTTCTTTACATTTATTTTGCAGAAATAGGTCCTCACCTTAATTTACACTCATTGCATTGTGAAATAATATAGAAAACCCTATTAGCAGTTGAGAGAGTACATCAGAGGGAGACAATAAACCAGTTTTATTACAAGACTAAAAATAATAGAGAAGAAGAACAAAGAGGCCTGCAAGCCTCATAACCAAAAAAGAAAATTTCAATGAGATAAGGCACGAATTTTGTGATCATTTCTAATTTATTTATCACATAAATAAATCACATTGCATTTAAAATATCACATATTAAAAATGCAGAACTTATCTCATGTATTAACTTTGTATCTAACATGGTATATGCAAATTTATATCTAAAACACATGTAGATCCTAACTTAGTTTTGCAATTTAATAATAGATAACTTTAATAATTTTCAAAATTATTTTGATCTCCTTAACACATTTCTGAAATGTTTTAGATTAAATTTAAGTTTTGGATACTTCAAAATAATTTAATCCCCATAAAAATATTTTTCATCACTTTTAGGAAATCCAATATTTCTAAAAATAAATTAAGCATCAAATGACATTGAGTACTCAATAAATTTTGAAAAACATCCATGACTTTCCTAAACATATATTTGAACATACCAAATAATAAACTTTTATGAGGAAAGTTTTTTTCAAAATTTAACTAGAATTGAATTTGCATGGAAAAAAAGTTCATATTTAACCATTTAAAGTATAAAATAACTCCAATTATATAAATATTCAAAAAAATTAGAAAAAAATATTTTCAGTCACAAAACGGCTAGTCGTTGTTTCCGAACAATTCCAGCACGACTGCAACAGCCCTAGCACACACGACAGTGTAGCTGCAGATTGCCCACGTGTAGGCGCCCAACGCTATCTCGCGCGTGCGCACTGCTGGCCATTGTGTGCGGCGCGTAAGCAAGAGCATTATACGTACAAGTTTTACCAATGAAAACAATGTACTAATACGCATAAATGGATTACATGAATCATGGGCATTTAATTGTCGGCTTCTTGTAACTGCAGTTCTTATAATACAAAATTGGGTAATTCACCACAAAAAAAAATCCTAATTTCAAAAACTTTAATTTCGTCCACGTCAACAACTTACATGAATTAGAAAACTTTGATGATCGGTTGCCACCCATGTAGTTATTGTTCTTAAAATGTCATTCCCATATAAAAATGAACTTTTAATATTTTAAAGTAATTTTGTCTTTCTATATCAAACATAAAACATTCTAGAATTAATAAATTTCGATTACTTGGCTCCATTTAGTCTGAACAATTTCCTTTTATAAAATAAAAAAAGAAAAAACAAAGGATGAAATAAACGTTTCGGGGTTTGAACTATGGTCCAAATTTGATAGTGAATCGAACAAAATCTATTGGTGAAGTAGGGCTGGAGAGAGTAGATGGTAAAGGCATTTTGAGGTGAGAAAGCTCCACACAGATATGAACTGTGTCCTATGGACGCGTGGTACTGTGTGCATCACTTCGACAAGACAATGCACAGAATTGACACAACTATTCCCCGTACACAACCAGTCTTTCTTCTGTACACAAAAGAAAGCCAATTCACTGATCTCTGCCTTCCTATTCAAAAAATAATGTAGTAAGAGTTGAATTTCACATTAATTCCAACCCCACTGCCTCTCCAAATGTGGACTTCTTCTTCTTCTTCCTCGTCTTCTGCTTCTACCTCATTTTCTTCTTCCACTTCTTCCTCTCCCTCTCCTTACAGCACTTTGAACAGTAATCCCAAGACAATGGAAGAGGTTTGGAGAGACATCACTCTTGCCTCTGATATCCCCCACCACCCTTCCGCACATGGGGTCATCCTCCAGGACTTTTTCTCCAAAGATCCGCCGCCCCCCGCCAACTCCTCCTCAGGCTTCGCCTCCTCTCCGCCTCCTCCTCCTCCCCCGCCTCCCACAATGCTCACTCTCAACTCTGCTACCCATCACTTCAGCTCATTGTTCTTTCAGCCCCATCATCACCCCATTCCACATGTATCCTCTCTCAACCCGCCCTTCGATGCTCTGGTTTCTGACGACAATTGCTGCGGCGGGAAGAAGAGGTTCCCCGACTCCGACAGAAGCTCCGGCGACCGTCGCCACAAGCGTATGATCAAGAACCGCGAGTCTGCTGCTCGGTCAAGGGCTAGAAAGCAGGAAAGCATCTTCACTCGCCCTAACTTTAACTTCTTTAACTCCCTGCAGCTTTCCTAGTTTAGTTTTAGCTTAATAAACATCAAAATGAGCTTTTGGCTCTGAGAAATAATACTACTTGAACACAACATCATCCTTCTCATTTAAGTTAGCTAATTATATGGAAATTTCACCTGGTGGGCTTCAAGAGTCCATGCTTCTTATAATATGGCGTTACTTATGAAAACGACTGCAGAAGTACGTATTGATTCAAGAATTTCCTTAACATCTCTTTTGTTCAACTTTCTTTAGTTCATTGTCCCATCTTTTTCTACAGGCTTACACGAATGAGTTAGAGCTAGAAGTTGCCCATTTGCTGGAAGAGAATGCCAGGCTCAAGGAGCAGCAAGAACAGGTACATCTATGTATATGTACAGCTAAATCACTAGCTAAACATCACTCCTTTTCATCCATTTACACTAGAAAGCACGTCTTTTTCATAAAAACCATGCCTTTTTAGCCAAGATCGGGTAACAGTACACAAAAGGGGAATTGGAAGAACCCATGTTTTATGGGCAAAAATCTATGCTCTATATGGTATAGTTTGTTAGAGAACTTTAATTTGTTCTTCTGGCCCCGTTTTGGTTACGCATGTTTTCTTGTCTTTTGACATTTTGCAACAAAGAAACTGACTCCCACTCGTTACCATATATGTAACTCTCCAAGCCCTTCATGTTTCTTTCTATAGAGGGAAAGAAAAGTCACTGATTTAGCGTTAAATTTTACCAGTTATATAGAGCTGCAGCTGCTCAAAATCAGAAAAAGAAGACTCTCCATCGCACCTCAACAGCTCCCTTTTGACCCTCGAGCTACCAACGATCAAGAAACGCTATATTTTGATGGGTTTGCGCTGGTTGATCCATATCTTAGTTAAATATTTAGGAAGGAAAACGGACAGTTAGTCTTACAGTCCTTTACTAGCCCAAAGAAGCAAGAATTTTTCTTTCTGTTGGGGGCCCATTTTCTTTTGCTGCTTGCTTCTGATCAGACCCGCCTGTTTTAACTTCTTTTGCTAGCTGCTGTGGAGGAAGCAGCTGAGGAAGGAATGGGGATTGGGTGGGAAGGGATATATATATCTGTACAAGGTAGAGTTTAGGGATTGTCTGCTCATTTGGATTCTTCTCCACTGCCTATCCATCTTCATCTCTTCTTTTCCTCTCATTCTTTGACCTGATCATAATTGGTGCTGCATGTCACTCGTGTTGATTTCCAGTACGTTTTGTTGTTTTGTGAATTACTAGTTGGGTAAACATAGTGAACGTGCATGCCATTGACAAGAAGGGTTCTTGATAAAGATCAAGATTTGTTAAAATGTGAAGATTGGTAACTAGGGTTTTGGGATGAAAACCAATGGAGTAAGTACGGGAATGAAGAATAAAAGAAGGGATGAGAAACCATTTTGATGAAATTCATTGAAATTTGATTAAGAGAAAAAGTTAAGTTGTTGGAGAAGAAAGTGAAAATTTTAGATCAATTCGAAAAAGTTTGGTCTTGGAATTGTTCTCGGCCTTGGGTCTCTATTGAGTCCATTTATAAATTCGAGCCAATTCATGAATTGATACAGTTGAGGTTCCGACAAAAGATGAACAATAAAAAAGAAAACTTTTGGAGTTTCGAAAGTATTAAAAAGCTACTAGAATAGTTCGTTAAAACTTATGTGTCATGCATTATTTTTATAAATAAAAAAAAAAATGGCCCTACAAATCCAACCCAAGCCAGACTCAAGACTAGGCGGTCTCGGGGCACTGGACTGAGCCGGTCTTGGTTTCAATATTTGAGACTGGCCCAGTCACAAACCGACTTGGCCTAATTCATCCCACTTTTCTGTCGATTCAATCCAATCTTAAACCGAGCTGACTCACTGCGTATCTTGACCTAGCATACTCCATTACATGTGACACTATCACGGTATCACCCAACTGCATTTCTAGCCCTATTAAAAATTAAAGTTAAGGATGACATTTCCTAAATACTTGACTATAGGGTTGGCAATTTTAAAACCGTACAATATTTATGTCTAAACTTTATGGGAGTACAAAAAACTTGCCGAAATAATCTAATGTGGTAAAAAATGCAATAATTAAACTGAAGAATTTACCAATTATTGGATGCTGAAGCAGCATATATACCCAAGAACCTGACAATTTATGTGGCAAAGATAAAATAAACCAAAAAAAAATTAAAAATTCAAATGAAAGATAAATAATTATTAATAAAATAAATACATTTTTCCCGTTCAAAAATAACTCATTTTATTTGATTTAATGTCGAATTCGCAATTTAAATTCAAAAGTATAAATTTTACATGGGAGCTTATTAATCAACAATGTCATTTAGATATATTAATAATTGAATAATTATGAAATCATACCAAAGTAAAACAACATTTTCTAAAAAATAAATTTTTAGAAAGATATGATCTGATTTTGAGTAAATATTGTGATTTTATTGGATTCTTTCTTTCTTTTTTTATTTTATTTTTTCTTTCATGAGTTTTGAGGAGGGAGCAATTAGATTAATGGTGTGGCTTCTTGATTGGACATCAATCCAATGAAACTGAAATCACCTTTAGGAGAATTTGTCCCACTTGGGTCAAACTTTATATAACTTTATCTAGTGTTTTTTTTTTTTTAAATTGAACAAAGTGGTCTTGTTTTTTATTCAATCTTGTATTCTGGAAAAGGGTTTAATATAATTTACCCTATCGTGATATTGTAGATGAGCAAATTATTTTTTATGAAAAATTAATAACAATTTATCTTTCTATGTTTTTTTAAAATGAAGTAATCTACCTCCTTGTATAAGAAGGTGAATTGCTTCATTTTGAAAAACACAGAGATAAATTGCTGCATTTTTAAAAATACAAAAAGATAAATTATTTTTTTTATAAAGTGATAATTTACTCATTTACAATATCAGAAGAAGATTGCTTGTATTTTTTTTATATTAAAAACAAAGCATAAAACTTGGATGATGAGGATGATTGAGCTGTTGGTAGGTACTCTCCCTGTCCAATGGAGAACGTAGTATTGTCACGTATCTTCCCACCTTTAAGCTAAACTTGTTACAGCTCGTGACAAGGTCGGTACGGCATAGAGTACTTTGTTGTCTTCTTTTTTTTTTTTAATTATTATTATTATTATTTTTAATTATTACTCCAGTGTACCTCACGAATCGTATAGTCCCGGATCCATTGATCGTTTAGCAAGAGCCGCATTAAATCTACAAAGCCGGTCGAACAATTATGTAGAAAATAGACAATCTAAAGATCACATGCATATTTAATATTACTACGAACTGAACAATATCGAGATAAATGAGACCTTTTGAATACTCATATGGACTCTAGAGGTGGCTTCCAACGGAAATTCATTTTGAATACTCATATGGACTCTAGAGGTGGCTCCCAATGGAAGTTCATAACGAATACCAGAATACCACATGACGATAATAATAATCACGTTATAGCACTTAACTCCAAAGAGTTTCGAAAGCCCATTCAAATCCAAGTAGATAGTCAAATATTATATCTGTTTTCGTTTATCAATGAACGATCTCAAGAAATATTTTATTCAAATCCATCGTAAGAACAGATCACCTTTAATACATACGTATAGCCATACATAATATATATATTCCTCCAATTTTATAAATACAAATATAATTTTAAATACTACTCACAGTGAAGTCCAACTCCTATGTATATATGTGTCTTTAGACATATATATATATATATATATATATTCACCTCTGTCTTTGTGTGAGTGTGTGGGCCAAAGCAAAAGGTATATGGGCCACTTGCTTATTATTTAGGATGGTTGGTGGCAGTCACGTGCTGTCGACCAATTTTCATCTCTCTTTTTTTGATATATTTATAAAACTAACCCCTTAATTCTTATACTTATATATTTTGACCCTAATAACTTTATAAAATTTCAATTTAGTCTCTTAAGGTTTTAATATATTTGAATCATATCCCATAATTTATTTCCTAATCGATTTGAGACTTTTTAACTTTTAAAGTTTAAGTAAGCAAGTTTCATATAATTTCTTCTTCATCCCAAATTAACTCAAATAAATTTTTCGCAAATAAACTTTAAAGTAAAAGAATATTAAATCCCGATGGTATCATAATTTAATTTATTAAAACTGATACATAAAATTAAATACGAGGCATCACACTCTCTCCCTGTCAAAAGAATTCGGGAACATGGTCATGCTACACGTAAATCTCTATAATTTGAAAAATTACATTTAGTACCCATTGTGTTTGACTTTGTTCAACAAATAGATAAATCCATTCATTAAAACTCATGGAATTTGTTGATATCGATAAACAAAGATGAATGAAAATTCATATTTACCTCCGATGGATTTATCACTGATTTACTGCAGGTCAAACAAATTTTTTATAATCAACTATTCTTATACATCTTCGCACGTTAATATATGTGAGGATGTGCAATCTTTACTCTTATAAAGGTAGTTTGCATAGTTCCAAAAGCTTTATTTGACGTTCAATAAGTCAATTGAATGTAATTATAGATTTTCAATCACTTTTTTTGTGGATATCAGTAAATTTCGTTAACTTTAACTAACGGATTAATCTGTTTGTTAGACGAAAGCAAACCACAAAAATAGTAATTGTAGCTTTCAAAAAAACACAAGGAGTTGACGTGGAATTACACCAAACCTCATAAAAGGACAGTGTAATTATCCCTAATTATTATCATAGACACTTTATAAAATTTATAATTTTATTTTTTATCCAAATAATTAAAAGTTTTTATTAATTAAATATTTGAAAACACCTGAGATCGTCAAGCTGACTAAACATCCTTAAGTTAATATACTCCAACAATTTTTTCTGTTTTCTATAATCAATATCCAAATAGAACTGATAACTAAACCAAATCAACATAGAGCAAGTGTATCAAACTTGTTATGTAATTCATCACTTTTTTTTAAACTATACACTTATCGAAAAGTGTATTGCCCTTATCATATAATTTATTAATATTTGACGGGTCGAATCCGAACTAAAATTTCCCAACTAACACAAATTTGATAGAAGAGACGTTGACTAAGAAACTCATTCATCCTGGGCACGTTGTGTGGCCTGCAGAGAGATGCGAAGTGCTCCTCCTGAAGCAAACATGTCATCCACACACACATCTTGAACATTTCCATGCTACGGTCTGATCGTTAAAATCCAGGAAGAAGTAACTCTGCAGCACAGGCAAGTGGCAGAGATGGGCAAGAACAGAGACAAGCTGTGGTGGGGAATGATGAGGAGAAAGCTTTTCCGATCTTCGCATCACCACGGCGACAATGCCATCATCGTTCTCCACACCAACAACGGAAACTTCAGCCAAGAATCCAACAGCAGCGCCTGCCAAGAGAATGCCGGTTCAGATTTCACGTCAAGGGATGACATCGCCGCCATCACAATCCAAGCATGCTTTAGGGGTCATCTGGTAACGCTATAACAAATAATATCATTAGCAACAATACGAGTTTCTTGCAAAATAGTGAAAGTTTAGCTAGAAAAAAAACATTTACTTGGTAATCGTTGATTCAGCATCTAGTTTTTTTGTTGGTGATTTAGCTAGAAGTTTTAACGATGAAAATATGAGTAAATTACAACCACTTTTCCTGAAGTTTTGGATAATTATAAATACCTCCTTGTAGTTTAAAAAATTATAAATACTCCCTGATTTTAACGCCATTTACAACAGCCCATTTCCCATCTTATATTTTCTTGATAGTTTTGCGCCTACTAATATTTTGTTATCATTCCACGGAATATAATTTAGTGTTTTGGTCATTTAATTTTGTATGCATGTGGGAATAGGCGAGACGGGCGTATAGAGCACTGAGAAGCCTCGTGAAGCTGCAAGCCGTGGTTCGCGGGGTGGTGGTACGACGACAGGCGCGCTTTGCTCTACACTGCATGCACGCACTGGCTCGCCTTCAGGTCACCGTTCGAGCCCGACAGCTGCTACTCAATA
Source organism: Sesamum indicum (assembly GCF_000512975.1). NCBI lineage: Eukaryota > Viridiplantae > Streptophyta > Magnoliopsida > Lamiales > Pedaliaceae > Sesamum > Sesamum indicum. The sequence continues at coordinate 7,592,962 of NC_026159.1, read as the reverse complement.
ACTGACTGAATAATCAATCACTGACGCACGCACTCCTCTTCGTCTTACTAGTAACTGTTTCTTGCCCTAATTAAGGATATATATATATATATGATCACTGTGTTCGGGTTTTCCCATGAATCAACTATATGTTTATATACATATGTAGTATGTTTTCTTGTTCCATTTCTTGAATTCACTGTAGAAATGTTAGCTGCATAACTATTGAAAAACTTAAGGTCAAAAACGTAACGGAAAAATTGCAATTTATCATGTGATATGAGAAATGAACACAAAAAAATTATGTAAAGAAAAAAATAGCAAATGCCCGTTGTATTCTTTCGAAATGAAGGAAAGTACCTCCCTATCAATTTCAAAATTCAAGGGGATAATTTGCTAATTCGTTCCAAAGAGAATTTTTGCTCATTTTACATATCTCGTGGGATAAATTATATTTTTCCTGTCCAAAAAGTAACTGGTGGGTGGACGCCCGTAGGAATGTGATGAATTTGAAGGGAATGGACATCATGAGGACGGGGTGGAGATCTAGGCCTCTCACACATTTTCAACGACTTAGCCTCTGTTATATATATATATATATTTTTTTTTAAGTACGATGTATAATTATTTAAAGCACATACTGATGTATATGTGTGTGCACTTGCGAGTAATTCTGCTTAAAAATATAATTTGGCACGTTCGATTGATGGACTCAGTCCATGAGGTCAATGTTATTTATATAAATTATCTATATTTTTTAAAAAATTACATATACATTCCTAAAAAACATCAATATGATTACACGAGCACTCTTTCTTTTTACTTATTATGGATAGTTTTTGTAATTACATAAAAAAAAAATAGAAATACTTTGTATGAACAAATAATAAATTAGGGAGTGTAAATGTAATCATTCCAAACATAAATGACAAAATAATGAATACAAGATTTAATAGGTTCAGCCGAAAAACATGCTTATATTTTTGGACACTGTTAAAAGAATGGTTTGATCTTGGGATCGATGCTAAATAATGCTAACAAACTCAAAATTTATAGGCCAAAGATGCTTGAGCTTGGCCATAATTTCCTTACGTGGGACTTAGCCACTTTTCAACAAATCTCTGCCTTGATGTAAATTCTCACATTTTTCTCCTCGCCAACAATCTTGTCAGTGTCTTTCTGCTATTTTATAATTTGTGTTTCTATGAAGTTTTAGCGTCATATTTTACATATGAATTCATTTAAAAATTTACCATCAAACATCATTATAGTTGGCCATGCCACAAGAAATTTAGGATTTTCAAAAAAAAAAAAAAAAATAAGATTATCGAAGAATTAATTCTATAAAATCTGGTTAGCACTTCAATACTTAAGTCAATAATGAATTAGAGAAGAAATAAAAGAGAAAATTTGAACTAATGTGAGAATAACGGTGAGATATGATTAAAATGATGAATATTCGTTTAGAGTGCAAATTATAAGCTTGAAATATCCTAAAAATCGAGAGAAAATGGTACATGAAAGTGAGAGTTTGAAAATAAGTGTGAAGCTCTAGAACCCTGTCCCCAAAAGCCTGCACAAGACCTCTATTTATAGGCTTGTACAGAGTTAAATACGAGGTGAATTACTAAGTTGCGTACACTATTAGAAAGCTCTTTGAGTCAGTTGTCATCCACAATAAACCGTTGGTGATTTGGGTAAGAGTTTGCTGAGACTCGTGAGTTGGATTAAACCCTGTCAAATCTGCCTATAATCTCGAGAGTTAGTTATGCACAGATTTTCTAGTTTGTTCATGATCGATTTACCTGCCCACCTGAAGATATTTTAGGATGATATGTACAAATGTGTTGGCAAGCTATATGACGTGTCCTCTCAGTTGTAGAGTGACGTGTCTTCCTAGCTGTAGAGTGACGTGTCCGGCTAAAATGTGCTTATTCCTTGGGCCGGCCAGTTCAGTAATGTTGCAAGTAGGCCTATGGGCTTTTATTCCTTGCTGATGGGCTTTATCCATCCTGTTTGTAAGCTCTTATTCGTCCTGTTGATGAGCCATCATCAGACGTCCTTTCCTCAACGCCGGCCGAAGTAGCCACCCCATCATCTCCATTGCGGCCCGTGCTTAGGGTAGTGTGTGTTTTCGAGTGTGTGCTAGTGTGTGATTGTACCTACTTTTACCTATCAAATACATATTTTTATTTGTGATAATTTTCTTGTGTTTTGATTTTGATACACGATAAAATTAAAGCTCACAGCAACTATTGGACATTGGTATGGTTTGTGAACCTTTATGAAGTCTCCCAACTCAATGTTGAGATAAGGACTACTTTAGAATAAATAGTATCTAATTTTGAGTCTTCCAAGTTCCAAATCTAAATTTAATGTGTTAACCAAGTGAAGTTGCTGCACACAATTCATATCAACGCTTTCAGATCTGATTAGATATCCCTAAACCCCAAAGTAAAAGATTGTTGCATAATTCTTCTGCAAGTGTTCTACATTTAATCAACACTGAGTTCTGATACAATCAGACCAACACTATGCAAAACTTCCAACCTATCACTGTTGTGTCAGAGGTTCCTTGAAAATTGAAGAGGCCATCAAAATTCTGGATCTATTAACGGCGATTCCAGGACCGTATATGGCTATAGACACTAAAAGAGTAAGAGCACTAAGAGATGGTGTATCAGATCAAACATACCATATGTGTGCAATGATAACGCTGCTAAATCTCGAGCATTATTCCTATCTGGTACATCAGACTGAGTAGTGTGATTAAGGAGGCTGACAGCAGTAGATGGTGGTGCTTTAGCATAGTTCACGGGTTTAGCTTTGGAGGTATTTGAATCTTCCAGGTTATAACCTGGATCAGGCCAGAAGTTTCATCCAATGACTTACTAAGCTCATGTAACAAGGAAATATATACTGACCGACTCATTCAAATAAAACTTACAATCAAACTTCTTCCAACCAAGGATGAGTTTTTCTCGATCAAACACAATGCGGTAGCCAGTCATAAAGTTTTCTGCGGGAAGATTATTGGCCAGAGTAAGTGGCCATCAAAAAGCAAGTAACAGAATGAGAAAAGGAGAATGATAAGTAATTACTTTATTTCAAACACACATGAGATAATGCAATGCCAGAAGCTCAACAAGTTTAAAGGAATGTCGGCACTTATTTTCAGCAATTCTGTACAAATACAATAACAATGCAAATGAGTGTTATACTTCCCATGACATCAGCAAGGACAACTGTTCAAAGTATTATTCTAAGTATACTGAGCACTTGCAAATAATGTAATAGTGTATTATCATACTAGCAGAGAAAAGCATTTTCTGCTCAATTTTAGATATCAGGTTAACTCCTGATCTGTCAGATGTCATAAAACAGCGTATAAAGCACAGGTCACGCTCAAAATTCATAAAGTACAATAGAAGCAACTTCTTGAGTAGAATATTCACAACCATGAGATGGAAAAAAGGAAGCATGTGAAACAATGAACAAATACATATTCATGACCAAACACACAATAAATTAGGCAATCTAGTCTCATTACTTAGTGCATAGTTATTTACACTTTTCTCTCCATGATCTTCATAATTCACCACCCCTCACTTCCCCCCTACCCACCAATCCCAATATCCACAGTGAACTATATACAGAATAGAAAGATAGATTCACAAGAATAATAAATACATCTACAATTGCATTGAGTTAAATGGACTCTCAAAGCTATATAATACTCTAATCCAACTGGAGATAATTCAATCCTTTAGTTCCCAGCAGATAGTTCATGTAACTTTTCAACTTTGCATTGACTTATAAGATTCTTTACACATCATGTCTTGACAAGGAAGAGCAGAATTTATGAAACCAGATCAAAATCTATGACTGTGAAACAACTCCACTCATGTATGGAAAAAGTAGAGGAAATAATAGAAAGAATCAAGCAAGGTTAATCGCAATCAGGAAACTTACGTCCAATTATATTGAGTTCTTGGCTCTTGACAACAGCCAGGCAGTATACAAGTTCGTGCTGCAAAATGAACAAAACATCATCTCAGCAACACAGAAGAGAAAAAGCACAAGGATAAAACAAGTAAAATAACCAGTATTAATTTTATGTTACAGGAGAGGAGATGACAATTATTGGATCATAGACAACCAGCTGGCCTCCCCCATCCATAGTCAGGCTCATACCAGGAATCAAACTGGTCTGCATGTCGTGGCTATTCCTCATCAATAGAAAGGGAAAAAAGTTAAGAACATGTTTGCAGGGAGTCTGGGAACTATAAACTAGTTAGCTCTGACCTCATAGTATAACAGTACTCAAAGGGTATTCTTGGATCAGGTGGACGCTGTTGGTCCCGTACATGTGATTTAAACTGCAGAAAATTAAAAACTTATAAGATGTGAACCTGGCTAAGTAGTATACATAATTTGCCACTTGCGAAGGCTTACACTGTCTGAAAGCATTGTATAGAAGGGGTCAACAAGATATGTGAAAGAGGTGCCGGAGTCAAAAAGTGCAGTGAACTCATAATCAAGGACAGTAGTCCCCACACGAACTTGAGTGACATTAACATTATAGGTTGGGCTGCAAGGCAATATGATTAGTGACAAGAAATGATATAACAGTATCTCTAGTACCCAGCTTACTAGTTATCCAAATAGCATGTCAATCAGAGAAAATATGGCACTCACTGGAATGAGTTCGTATGGAATGGAGTCTCCTCCTGGTTGATGCTACCCTTATCTCCAAAGTTAATCCTCCCTGTCCCATCATGCCCAAAACACATGGAGAATGAGTTTGCCATATAACCTTCCCTGAATAAGGTACTAGGAACTGACACTTTCTCGAGACCCAGTCCAAGTAGACCATTTGGTGCTGCAATATCTAAGAAGGAACCAGTTTGGACCTGTCCACAGCTTCCCAACTCAAGCAAGAAAGGAATCAGGAATTTTAGCCTTTTTCGTGAATTTAAATATCTAAATTGCGCAAATGTGTTAGAGCAAAATCAGGTAGGAATCAACACAACTAGAATCAATATTGAGAGTTGCACTTGCAAGACATTATACAATTAAGAAGGCTCGAGGAAATGAGGGAACTTTTGAAGCCATATGTTGCAGCTCTCGAACTTCTATTGACTACTTACACGTAGAATATTCCTAAACAAGTTTCACATTATTGCATAGGGTTGTTAAGTATAAGATATTCTTTATCTAAATTCAACAAATTGAATTTCATATGAAAAATACAACTAATGTGAAACGGAAAATGACTTGAAATATCAGGTCCAGTTAGAGTGGTGATGGATCATGATTGCAGATGAGGACTAACACTATGAGTGACAAGAAAATGTCATAGGATGTGCATGTAGCCATACTGATATAGCCAGAGTCCACACAGGTGTACACAGTTTGTCAGTTTTAAGATAGCTGACCGTATATTAAAGACTCCAGTAAACAAGGGTGTCCTTAAAGCAAGTATCTCCGAAACATAAATAAGATTCTATTAACTCACCCAAATGCAACATATGCTTTTATAAATTCCTGATCATTATCTAAGGTCCGTAAGTGTAGGATATCCTCCACCAGAATTCCTGAAGTTGAAGTTTCTGATGAAACATATGACACATAGTAAGGGCAATAACCAGATGTTCCATTGCAGCTACCATGATGGGTGCATAGATCATTGGTGCAAGTGACATGTCTGCTTGTAGATGACCTATCTGCATCATATATGCTAAGCTCAAAATCCTGCAATGGTGAAGAACACTGGTCAAAATTACCACCAGATACAATGGCAAACAAAAATCACCTACAGATACTAACAATCAATACTGCATGATGCCTGGAAAGTAAATAGGTGAATCTGATGGCATCAAGCTTAGCAAGGAATGCCAAGAAACATTGTCAATTGAGAATCGTATTAAGAATCCTGCAGATGTCCCAGAGTATAGCATAAAGTGTGCCAGTATTTTGTCTTATGAGTACTAACATCTTAACCAAGACTTGAGTTATATGAGCATATAGGGAATAGACTCTGCAGGCAGCTTCACATCCCACTTTGCAGAGTAAAAGAATAACATGAAGATGATTGTTGTTAGGGTCTATTAAACCATGATATCACCTAATACAATTGGAAAGACAGACTTCGGTAAAGCAGGCTAGATCGAATAAACAAAAAAAGAATCTGTGAACTGGTTCCTTAATTCGCTGAAATTTGGCAAACCCACAGCAGTAAGGGAATACATTGTCAAGCACAGGGAAACAAGATTAATTAAGGCCATCATGCAACTACTCAGACAAAATAAAGCTGAAGAAGGACCATGACACAACAGAAAAAAAGAGTAAGGGGACATACAGAAGCATAAGGTGAATCATCTGTAGATGCACATTTCATACAATGACAGGGAACCCAAAACAAATCACTCCCTGTATCAAGCGCCACCAGAAACGTCATCCCTGGAGTGCCCAACGTCACTGTTGTGTAGTGCAAACTACAGCAATCTCCACGTACAAATTATATGAGTGATCACATGCACTTCAAAAATGGCTAACCCAAAAATTTTTAAAGAAAAACAAAATGTTTTCTTAACTTATTAAGGAACCAACTACCTTACTATATTTAAATCCACAAAATTGAGCTCATGGGAATAGGAATTTAGACAAATAACTACTCAAATTCAAGGCTTCGGAGTTCTAATTCACATTCCAATTTCAAGCTTCAACTACTTGATAACAATCACTTTGAAACGGATTCTCCGTGGTATTCAATTATCGTTAGCAGGCAACATTTTCATTCAATTTGCTTACAATCCTAAAGAGCTGATACGGAAAGTGGCGTTGCCGTCTGAGAAAGTGAGAGCACCATCAGAACCCGACAACGCTCGCCGGTGAATCGTGCGATCATGACTCGCCAACAGCAAATAGTACTCAACACTACCCTTTTCCGGCCAATTGTGAACCGGTAAACCAGTTCGGCTCCGGTGGTGCCACTCCTTTACCTGAGCGGAAAACCGGTGGTGCATTTCCAGAGTGAAAATCCGAGCGCAGGAGCATGAGAACAGCCGTAGTAGACAGATTGATAGCAACAAAATGTACTTCCAACACATTTCTCAGAAGAAAATTAGCTACAGATTGCAGAGAGGTAAAAGATAGCGACTATCAGAAAGACAGTTGGAAGTTAGAAGACATTCGCTCCATCTAATTACATATTCAAACTCAACCAAACCAATATATATTTATACCGACTGACTCCCGACATTTGACAAATTTAGTATTTTTAATATTTATTTTAATTTATTAATGAAAATAATTGAATAAAAATTCATATTTAATCAAAAACGAATCAGTGATAAATATAGATTTTTATTCAATTTTTTTGCTAATATCAGCAAATTCAGTAAAAATCTATCTAAGTGTGGATCTATTTGGCAGACAGAATCAAAGGTTAGATTAATTTCTAAATCACAAAGGATTTAAGTTTGATTAGACCAAATTTCTGGACGAGAGGTATAATTATCCTCTATATACATTTCTAAACTAATTAAGAATATTTGTATTTATCAAAAAAAATTAATTAAGAATATTTATATTTATCAAACAAATTAATTAAGAATATTTATCAATTATATATTAGGAAACAATGTTGCACGACTACAAACTTTGTTATTAAAGAAGAGCACTCTTTGGGCGTTTCGCGGACTTAATCGGAAGATGATTAATAAAAGAATCTTACTTGTATGGTACTCGTTGTCTAAAAATTCGTCACAATCACCTAGATATAGGGCTTGATCACTTGTTGCTAGACGCCAACCATGATTGATCGATTCTTCAAATTAAAGAGTTAATTCAGATAAATTAAATTAATGTGATTATATCAACAGTGACAAAACACAATAGTTATAAGGCCATAACTATTACTAAAGTGAACGTAAGGGGTCACAAACTCATTTGGAGAAGTTCACCTCCTAGAACAAAAGTGCATTGAATGTTGGTTTCTTGGAGGAATCAAGGAGCAAAGGCTCTGGGATTGACTAGCATTGAATTCAAATACTGGTGGGCATCTGAGGTGTGGATACTGTCAGATGAGCGACGTTTAGAACGAAATTGAGACAAATGATCACAGTTGGCTAACGCTTGGAAGTATTTCAAATACCATCTACATCTATTCAAGTGTGTAAATGTATACTTTGGTTATCCCTCATCGCACTTATTTTGCTTTTCGCACATGATCCACTATTCGAAAGAACGTATGCCATGTATAATTGTTATACATGTTTAGATTAACTACTGAAATTTTAAATTCGACTGCACCTCCCTAGCCATGTATTTCAAACCCAATAGTGATATTAAAGCCCGATTCATGCAAACACAAAATATAGTCTTAGTAATGTTTGGCTTAAAATTATATGATTGAGATGTTTAGAACGATTCTAAAATCATGCATGAGTTTTGGGGTTAGTTTTTATGATTTTATTATTAGACTTGTTCTGAAATTTCTAAAATTTCAAAGCATAAAAAGTTATAAAACCGTAAGGATAGGGTTTCAAGAACAGTCCTTCCATGCGTGTGCGCATGCTAGCAGCCACGCAAGCGCGCATAGGCTTTTGAATGAATCATGGGAGAGGTTAATGACTAAAGACCAAATCTTAACTGAACACAATATTATAATGATCTACTAAAAATTTTTCTGTTTAAATTATAAATGTCTAAGAATCCACTAATTATAATTCTTGAAGGAAACAAATTTAAGTGAACAAATTATAACGATTGGCTGTCAAATACAAAGATTCTCTTTGATTTCGAGAACCAAAGCTATATTCTAAATGAGGTTATTCCTTAGACTTTGTCGGACATGACAACCGCAAGGTCCGTAGATCATACTGGAGTCCATGGAAAATAAGATCCAAAAGTAATATGATGGGTTGGACGATTTCGGCTCGATAATGCTCCTCGTTAAAAAGAATTTACGCAATTCTAAATAGGCATATTAGATATGCACACAAAATTATTTTTTGGAGCTAAGATGACTAAAGGTCATGTGAACAAGAGGAAATGTTGGACATCCTCCACCCAGACAGAAGTTGAAGTTTCTGATGGAACATGTCTCTTCTAGAAAGGGCAATTACTCGGCTATCGTGATGGGTGCCTAGGACATTTCTGCAACAGACATTTTCGGTGTAAATGACCTATCTGCGTCATACTATGCTTAATCTCACTATTCATAATTGATTATAAAATAATTAATAAAAAAAATTACTTTCCAGATAATTAATTTTAAGAAAAATAATTATGATGTCCAAATTCATAATTTTATAATTCATTATACAGATGCAAATTGCAGCTAATGATTATGATGTCTGGATTAATAATTTATGATTAATTATGCAAATGCAGATTGCAGCTGAAATGCAATTTTTCTCGGAACATAAGTTTGGACTGCTCACTCGCTTCTTTGGGTTAAAAATACAAGAAAAACAAATCAAATTGTAACGACGAGCTGTAATAGCAATTCTACGCGACCTGAAAAAATATCAATTACATAACACGGCACAGCCGCCACGAAAAAGCACTGTACAGAATGGTGAAACGGAAAACCAACTGCAAGAACAGGTACCATTTGGGTACAAGCCAGTTACCTGTACAGGAAGTTCTAATGCATGCAAGCATGTGATCTGAAAAATGCAGCCATATTTGTGCAATCTAACAATTTAGTATTCTATGTATTGGATAGTTGGAGGGCATGTTGTTGTCTTCTGATGACCTGCACAATTGGAATTACAAGCATGAGAAGCTGATTTATTGTCATAATGCAATGTCGAACTTGTACTTGTTTTACCTTTAACTTGACGGATCTCGACTTCTCGCCATTCTTGGACAAGGGCACAACAGCAGCACATAAGGTGGGAGAGAAAATCGTCAAATAAACCTCCCTACAAAGGAACAAACAAGATGTGTATCAACAAATCTGGTGAGTATGATTGCTTAGTTTGTGTTGCGATAACAACGACATGATGAAGAGTGTTCTTTAGCTAAGCTTATTTAAAAGATCTTATAAGTTGATACATCGTATAAGATGTTTATCGAGCTTATAAGATGTAAAGAGGTGTTTGGTTGAACTTATTTAAAACTTCTAATAAACTCATACATTTTATAAGATGTTTCTAGTGCTTATAAGATGTTAGATTTTATTTTACAAATGAGCTCTTAGAAAATAAAATTACGGAGCTTATAAGATGTTACTAATAGCAATTTATAATTAATATGATAAAATTAGGAAGTTTGTTAAATTTTAGAAGTAGTTCGGAAACTCCTCCTTTGAAGGAGCTTTAAGCTTCTAACATGTTATAAGCTTCTAACATCTTATTTTTAGATCTTATAAGCTCGTTTTCTAAAAAAGTTTAGAAAACACTTTTCAATATCTTATAAGCTCTCAAACATCTTAATATGTATTTAAGAGCTCATTACGTCACCCAAACATCCTCTAATCTTATTTTAAAATAAGTTATTAAAGTGTTTGGATACACTAAGCTTGTGAAATTTTGTAAGATGTTAGTAATGGCAAATTCGTAACTAATTTGGAGAAATTTGAGTTAACTTGTTAAAATCTTGAAAATAAATCAGCAATCCTAACTTTTTTTAACCAAAAAAAAATTATAAGCTCTTTTACTAAAAAATTTAACCAAACACTTTGTAACATCTTGTGGGATGGTTTAAAGAAGGTTTACGTTCGTCCAAACACCCTCTAATCTCTAGAATAGACCGAGGCAACGGCTATTGTTTATCTTGAATTTTCTTATTCATCTTGGTGGTAAGACTTGCCACCTCCAAGACTTCATCGTCTAACAATTGTATATATTGTTTCTAGTCTCTCTTGATAAGTGTCGTAACTCAAATTGTCGTAGTAGTTCTACTCAAACACACAGTCGAAATAGACCACGGACACAAGACCATACAGTGATTATGTAATTACCTTGATGTTAAGCATTCCTCGAAGTTTCTTTCTGATGCAACAGGTATAGCAGCAGCAGGACAGTATTAAAGAATAAGCCATCAAGTCGTTACAGGCTTCTGCAGGAGCTGCAAACCAGAAGCATCATTTATAGCCCACAGAATTTCAATTGTACAAAACCAGTGACCGGAGCAGAACCAAGAACAACGTATGAAGAAAGCAGCTATAAGTCAATGAGTTGAAGACGGGTGAGGGGTAAACTGGTGCAATTTGTTCCATGTTTTGTTAAAGAAAAGAAGAGAGCTAACAATGAAGTAAATGGAGCGGAATAGATCATGATTCGTCCCACACTCGATTGATATCTTTCTCACATCGTGTATGCAAGAAAAGTGAACAAACTGCTCTCCTCTTTGTTGGTCAGACTAGATTTTCTGTTAATAGCTTAATTACTAACTCCTCTCCCTCGTTTGTAATTAGTACAACTTCCACTCTAAGTTTGATATATAAAAGATCCCGATGGAAGTTCGAATTGAACATTTTGCCACCAGTTTTAACAAAAATACTTGCATCGTTTTAAAGGGTGTCTACAATACTATCCCTAATTAAGTTTCATTGACTCAAGTTGAAAAATCTTAAATGGAAATATCACTTTTCCCTCCAAGTATATAAAAAGTTTCGGTTCTTGGAATTCAGCTCTTAAAATGTGCTCAATCCCAGTTTCCATTGTTTTAACTCAATCTGAAGGGATCAAATCCTATGAAACCTTGAATCAATTCTCTCCCTCCTTCCCTCCCCTGCTGGCAATTCGCCCTCTTTTCTTTTCATTTCATCTTCTCCCTCTATCGTCCCTCTTTCTCCCATTGCATTCACACTCCTTTCTTCGCTCACCGTCTTCTCTCTATCCTCTCTCTCCACCACCACCCTCTCTCTTTCCCTGTCATCTTTCCTTTATTCAGCCCATCACATCCTCTCTGTCTCCCTACTCCTCACTCGAGGCCTCATCTTCCCCATGGCCATCCTAAAGAGAAAGAGGTAATTTTCGCAATAAAAGAATTGAAAGAGAGAAATTCGAGAACAAAAAAAAAAAATAAGCAGAAAGGAAGATTAAATCTATCTAGTATTCTAGTTCTTAAGGGCACTTGACTGTTGGTATTTCAATCCTACAACACTAAAGAAGGTAATGAATACAAATACAAGAACGGTTGTCAGTCTACGATATATTTGGGAGTGCCAAAAAACCAACAATTAGCAGCTAACATCTCATCTCATCTGAGTGAGAAACAATTGGGTCAGATGAATTTCGATGAGATGGAAGTAACTTTTAAACGTACTTTTAGACGCGGGCCAAAATTGCAATAATGACAGTTGATGTTTGTATGAAAGGTGTTAGGTAGAATAAAATGTAATAGTTATAGTTTAACGGGATATGTTTATTTCTTCAGAGCAGTTAAATTTTGATATATGTTTTGAAGAAAATCACACAAAGAAACATACATATGGACAAGAAAATTTTTATGAGATGAGATGAAAAATTTTATAACAAGCCAGCACAACCTAAGTTTTGGGCCTCAGATGACTAATATTTTCCATGCAAGCTTACTATTTAACAACACTATTTCATTACTTTCGGGACTTTGTCTTCTACATATCTAATCATTTTACAACCATAGTTCCAAATCATACTAAGAATATCCTGCCCGCTAAAATATAATGACAATTAGGTTAGAGGCAAAACAGAGGTTTCTTTTTTTGCAAAAGCTGTAATTTTCCATCCAAAAACCTAACAACTAGGAAGTCAAATAGAGAAAATGTGGTAAATTTAGAGTAGAAGTTTCTGTAGTTGCAAAAAACAGAGAGTGGGCGGAGTTGGTGAGTGAGCGACTTTAGAGAAGATGTAGATGTAAATAATCCTATTGCTAATTGCCCATTATAAATTCTACCTGATACATGATGACTTTTCTTGAAAGTTTCTATGTCTTGTGTGATGGGGGTGGAAGCCTCAGCATAGTTTAGATAAAACATTAGAAAATGGGATTAAGATGGTTCTTAAACCGTCATCATAACTTATCGAGTTCCGATTTCTTGTTAGATCAATAATTAACCCCATTATTGAAGCATACGAGACTCTTGGACTTAAGGCAACATATTATTCCCCTCTTTTACACTTCTTGTATCTATGCAAATTCATTTCTCCCTAGTAATATGCTCAGACAGCTGACCGCTTCAGTCCATTTTGACTTCCCACACTATTTGCCAACAATGTATATTATATCGTTGTGTGTGGGATGCCTATTTACAATTTTAGTATCAAGGCCATTAACCACATACTACATTCATTTCAGCATATTAGTGTATCAAAATATTGGAGATACCATCACAACATTACGGTACATAAAAAGATTTCAATTAGAAACCGTTTTATCATCACCAAATATTGATCAAAACTCAAACTTATTAGTTAAGATTCCAATATGTTGCATTCGGATCGATGGACTTGAAGTTAAGGTTTCTTGATTCATAATAAATTCACTGTAATTATATGGAAACGTCTATGTTACAAATGATTTCAAATCCGTCAATTTTCACTTTGAACTATATACAGTAGCATTTTGATGGATTTCAACTCCAATAATATGGAGTCATTTGAAGTCATTTGAGATCGTTTTTCTAAATCCTTTATCTCAAGTTCAAATCCCCCCATCGAAATAGAGCCCTAAATTGTATGTTGTTTCATTATCACTACTTCAAATGCTAAACAATTGCTTCACAGAAAAATCACAAAGTTCAGAAAATGCCTTGTTGCTAGAATAAAAGTTTTAGATAATTGAAAAGATAAATGCAACTTACAGATGTGTCTATTAGTTGCTACTGAAGCAATTCTGGAAAATGTGCCACAAGGGAAAAGCATGGTTTTTAGGCCTGCAAATTGTATAAGCCACTACTTATAACACATAATAAGTATAATAATGACTCTTTGAAATAGAATTAGTTTTATAAGGATACGGAAAACACACGAAAAATAAAAATTAAAGAAACAATAGATTAAGTGGATAGCAGGAGCACGTGTTTTTGTCCATCCAACATCAGAATGGTGCCAAATTGTGCTTTTCTGTGAACAGATTTATATCTCCATGGTAAAATACACATATACCAAGTCACAATGAACTTTATTTATGTACAGAGTGGTTATCAAATTACTCATGTGCATGAAATAATATGGCTCATCTTTCCCCTATTACATCCCGTTAGATGTTGTGGTGGAAAAACCAAAATGATTTAATTAGATTTACCAATTCAGAAGTGGTCTTTAATAAAATTAAACATTATGGAGTTCAATTTCACATCAAACAATAGTCAGGCTGTGACATCAATGGAGACGGGTTCTAAGAGAACAAAATTAGCTCTTCCATGGTCCTTCTGGTCAATTAATCGTTTTACAAAGAAAATTAACCTTATTCCACTTGGTTACCAGTTGAGTTTTCTTTGATAAAAGAATACCATGCGAAATCATTGCAGTCTCACCCTCAATCCAAAATCATATTTTCCCATACCTTAGCATTTAAGATTTCATAAACCACCTGTATTCGAAAAAGAACAGAAAGACACAGAGTGACTTGATAACAAGAAAAAATTATGCAACTTCAATGTAAATGAAGAAGTGAACATACATAGAAGAGGTTCGGAACAGCAGCCAAGTAAATCTGAATGCCATTCATCCTGTGCACCTTTAAATGATAGCAAATCACGTCTTGAGGAAACTGATGATGTGTTCCTGTAAGGAATAATAAATGTAAGGCAGGAGGAATCAAGGAGGTGGTGGAACTTCAATATAGAGATAATTAACATTAATAAAGCTAAAACATAAACATAACTCATTCAAACTGGGCTCATCTATATCAAAATCAAGGTGCTTATTGGGAAACCAAGTACTGGTTGTTGCTACAAGTTTGAGGATATATGTGCATTAGCCTAACTGCTACTGGCATTAAATCTAACGTGTACAATTGATGATCATATTTTAGAACCGCACAAGCTACATCAGGAATGATGAGAAAGTCATAGAATCTAAACGCTGTGAATTGGAACACTGACCCTGAAGCTTCCTGCTTTTCACTGTTTCTACTGTAGTTTTTATCATAGTGTTCCTTTTCACTGCTGACATCAACATAAACCTGCTCCACCTTCGATTCTTTCGTGAATGAAGTTTTCTCTGGCAAAGAATTTGCTGCAACAGCTTCAGTAACTTCAAGAAGATGCTGAATCACTTCACACTGGCCAACGTCCAAATTAGCTTGTGAATGTTGCAGTTCTAATTGAAGCTTCTGATTTTCTTTTTGTATGGCCTCGCAAATGGGCATGTTTGGGTAGGAACAAGAAAGGGTTTTCTTCAAAACAATGGTGTCATGCTGTGAGGGCTCACGCTTCAGAATCACATGTTGTATCTTCCTGTCCTCATCATCCAAGGTATACTCATGTTGGTCCCTTTCAATCATTTCGAGTCGTTCCTGACAACATGTAAAGCAAATTAATATAAGTTAAGGAAAACAATAATTATCTGAGCTCAAGGGCAACCAGTATATCCAAGTCCTTTTTACTCTGCCTGACTATGATATGCGGTGACGTTCTGGGATATGAATCAGAAAACAAGTTTAATCAATGAGAGTGGCGTTATTTGTTTGATATATCTCTAAACATGATTTCCGCAAAGAGAGTTTCATAGCTTTTCTTCATATAAAGCTGTAAGAACAAGGGTATCAGAGACGGTGCATTAACAGTTGACGGCAAAACAGTCAATACAAGTTTATCTTTTGCCTAGCCAAGTTAAAAAAGAGTATATACTCTCCTAGCAGTGTTCTTTTAAGACACATGTGAAATCGAATAGTTAAAATAATTGCCAAAGATTTAGAGTTGAATCTCTTTACTGCTCCAAGTGAAATACAGAAAAGAGTGAATCTTTGCCATGACAACAATAAATATAGTTATGCTTTTTATAGCCTCAACATCTCCTCCATATCTCAAACATATTTTATTTATTTTAAATTGTTATAGGTCTCTTCTCTCCTTATAGTTGATCGCCTCTACCTCATTTAGTTGACAACCAGTTAATTCCAAATTTATTTGTAGATCTAGATGCACTTCTGCTGATACTCATGCTGGCTTGCTACACACTTCACCTCAGATTTCCTGAAATTAGGTGTCTTAGAAGTTACCCTAACAAACATTGTGAGGATAACCTCTATTCTCAAGCTGACATCTCAACTGCTGGTGGATTTTCAGTCACAGTTGCATTTGTACAGCAGAAAAGTTTGGTACAATGTCTACAAAGCACCAAAAACAGCAGATCATAAGGAAACCAACAATGTAAAGTGATGCAAGGAAACAACCAAATGGTATTAGAAATTTCAAGAATCGCCAAGTGAGGCTTCACCACATGATTTGCATCAACTTCTCACCAATTGCATCCAACTTTAAATTGAGACTACTTACTCGTATCAAACTTTATATTGGGATAACTCTTAAATGCACAATTAAAACAAAACTACAGGCAAAAATCAAAACGGAAATTGGAAATCAAAGATAGAGTTGGGCGTTATACAGAGAACAATATGTATAATTCATATATCACTGACGAAGAAACTAATTGCAAATCAAAGAGAAAGGAAAACAATACCCGAACACGAGCATTATCAACAAGGGTAATGAGAGGTATGATCTTCAAATATCGATCAATCTCACTTTGGGCCTTCCTGAACTGGTAAACAATGTTCCATCCCATCGCAAGGAGATAGAAATAACTCCGGTCCTGACAACTATTCACCAAAATGTAAGACCTCCTCAACGCATCCTCAAGCTGCTCCAATGGCTCTCTAGTCTCTGGATACTTTTTGAGCTCCGAAATTCTAAGTGACTCCAATAAATTCCCAATCAGCTTCAGATGCTGTGCAAACTGCCTGCAGTTTTTCTTGTGCATTCGGGCTGTGTTTGCTGCCTTCACAATCATTCCGATCAGACTTGCAGCATCCACTCCTGCCAGTTGTGCTACATTCGCAATTTCCCCAAAATGTTCCCATGTCGACATCCTCAAACTCCCTTAAAAATCTCCCTCCAACCTCAAACTGATCTAGATGAACCCAATAAGCATATAGGCGTTGCAGATCAGCATATCACTGATCAGAAGTTTCTCCCATCACCGGAACTCTATCTCTTCACTAGTCTTACTACATCAAACCATCACAAATTAATGAGTATTCCAGTGAATCCCATTTCCCAATTTTTCACAAATAGGTAGATGGAAATTCAAGTCTTTTCCAGCATGCAACTTCCACACCACAATGTGACCTCTACAATGATTCTCAACTCTTGACTGCAATACAGACCAAACGAAAGAGGGAATTAAAGCAATTATTCACAAAATCTAAACCCACAGAATCCCAAGATTCGCAGTAATCCAGCCCCAGAACAGAGAAGAAAAGAAAACAAAAATATTACAGTAATCCCATTACCCTTCATCTGGCTTTCTTTTCTCCGACAAAGTGAAAAGGTAAAAACCAAAAAAGGCTGCAAACAATTAAAGAATGTTTGACTAACCCCTTTTAACCATAATGACAAAAGCAAAGAACTGAATAAACACAATTCAATAAACCCACCTTTAAAATTCAACGAAACCGATAACTCCGCAGAATTTTGCCTGCAGAAACAAACACCAGAATCAGTCCAAGAACTATTTCGGTATAGAGCCAACGCACTTGTGTATATAAAAGAGAAAGCGGCAGTGTTCACGAGTTGGGTTTAGCATTGTTAACCAAGAAAGAATTCCATGTAGATGGGCCAAGAGAAAGAAACAGCTTTAACGCACTCTGTGGAGGCAGATTCTTCTTCAGTGTCAGTAAACAGCGAAAAAAGACACCAACACGAAGCCTAAAATTGAGAACAAATGTCTGTATATGTGTGTGAATGAGTGTGTGTTATAGTGTAGGACATCTGTCTCTCTCACCGTCACGGCTTCGGTGTTCCTTGTCGCGACTCGGTTTGGAGAGAACGACTCCGTGACTACTGCTTTAGCAGATACCTACGTACGCCAGATGAGTGACTTTTTCCCTTGGGAAGTGTTGTTCTCGGATGTTTTTTTCTCTTTCATTTTCAAATAACTTACCTATTCAAACATGCTCCATTTATATATATATATATATATATATATATATATATTTATAAAATAGTTTAATTATTTAGTACACTTATTTAATTAGAAAAATAAAATAAATAACCAATTAAAATTTTGAATTTGCATGCATGAAAGAATAATTAATATAATTAATTAATTAAAAAAAATCTAACTACCGACAATCAAACATACTCGATGAGTGTGCAGAACTAAAAATAAAATATCTATGTGAAAAACAATATTGAGTAGAATACTTTTAGGGATAATTATGTTTATAATTCTTAATTTATGGTCTATTTATATAAATGACCACTGTTTTTTTTATGTAATTATAGAAACCACTCCTGACAATCCAAAAATAAGGGTAATTTGTGTAATAATATTGACGTTTCTGAATTTTGATTGGTATATGTATAATTTTGTAAAAGATAGTGATAATTTGTATAATTAGATCATAAATTAGAGGTATAGATGTTTTTTTCTACTTTTTTTAATTATTATAATTGATGCCTCTCAATCCAGCGGCTAAGTGACAGGTCCAAGTGATTTACACAGGATGAACAGTTGTTACCACATCATCGAGAAGTAGGAAAAGAGATAACTATCAACCGTCAATTTTGTTGGACATGTGCCTTATGTTTGGATCTGTGTCTTGAGTGTTTTGTTTTGTGTTTTGAAAATAGAGATAAGTGTGTGTTGAATATATGGTATATTTGAATTTTGTGTATTGAGGTAATTTAAAATATTTTAAAATAAGTGGTGTAGATTTGATGTTGAAGTTTGAGAGACAAAAATCACTGTTCATTGTCAAATCATATCTCTTTTATGTATATTTTTATATATAAATATTGTATTTTTAGGAGACAAAAATCACTGTTTATTGTCAAATCATGTCTTTCTTATATTATATATAAGTATATATATATTATATATAGAAAGTTTAAAAAAAAAATACACAGATAAAGTGCAAAACACAAAAACAAATTTTACAGTCTGCACACTAAAACTTTATTTTGATTTTGTTTTTGTTGCTTTCACTTGCTATTATCAGGCGTCGGAGTGATATTAATGGTAAAGTTCGTATATCATATGAGTCTTTTGTAATTAATTGGGTACAAAAGTAACATTAATTGTAAACTTCGAGTATCAATTAAATCATTTTATAATTATTAAAGTATCAAAATAACATTAGTAAAAAATTTGGACACAAATATAAATTTTAGGGTGAATTACAACGAGCTCTCTTGAGGTTTGGCATAATTATCAATACCACCTCGTTGTTTAAAAAATTACAATACCCCCTGATATTTGATGAAATTATGTAATTTTTGGATGGATGTATAAAATTGTCAATTTTGCCCTTAATGTAATTTTTTTTAAAAAAAAATAAATAATTTGTAAACAAATCG
The DNA here is from genome assembly GCF_000512975.1 of Sesamum indicum. Classification (NCBI taxonomy): domain Eukaryota; kingdom Viridiplantae; phylum Streptophyta; class Magnoliopsida; order Lamiales; family Pedaliaceae; genus Sesamum; species Sesamum indicum. Next base: position 7,573,458 of record NC_026159.1, on the reverse strand, counting down.
AATGAGGTGAATGGAAAATTTAAAAAAAAATAGCCACTTAGGTTATAAAAAATTAAAAATAAATAAAATTATAGTTTTTAGTCTACTAAAAATGAATAAAAATCTAATGGGTTGGACTAATTATTGGACAACCATTAAACTTAGGGGTACTAATAATTTTTAAATAACGAGAGAATATTTATAATTATGCTAAATTTTAAAAAAAATCGTTATAATTTACCTTAAATTTTACTGTATAATTATTACCTCAAAGAATAAAGCACTAAAATTCTTCTCAGCATTTATTGTGCTGTCAAATGAGACCAAAAAAACGTTGGGAAATTTCTAGCGTTTTTTGTTGTTGTCGGATGAGAAGCATAGAAAATAAAAAATGTAGAAGAGAAAAAAAAAATTCAAAAAGAAGTTATTTGTAAAAGAAGAAGGAAACAAAGTCAAAGTGGGTCCTTTTTGTCTTTTGTTAATAATATTCGCATTTATCTTTTTGTTAATAATAAATTATTTTTTAAAAATATATATATATTATTTTAACTAGTGTATTTCATATTTATTTTATAAATATTTATCAATTATATTATTAAAATATTGAATACTAATTGAAAAATTGAATGTTTAATTCTGCATTGCTCTAACTGAGTAATATAATTATGGGTCAAATATATTTTGTACCCCTAAAATATGTTACCGTGATCGATTACCCCCTAAATTAAATTAACATTCATTTACTCCCTACCTTTGGATAACCCTTTAAATTAAATAAGAAGTAATAAATATACCCTTAACATTAAATAAGAATTAATAAAAATACCCTTAACTATTAATTATATATATTATATTCATATTAATTCCCACTATTGTTAAATATATCAATCGATTTGAACAACTACAATGTTTATAAATTAATACGAGATTTGTATAAATTAAGTCAAAATAACTATTTCAAATTTGAGTGTATAAATAGTTGTATTGATAATTAGCAAAAGTTTATAAATTCACTAATTTTAAATTAACGAATAAGAGGCATTTTAGCATATTAAAATTTTACCCACATGTATTTTAGGGTATAGGCTCTATCCAAATGCAAAAAAATTATTAGCATAAATATGTATCCAAATCTGGATCTAATGTAAAAATACTAAGTACCAATATGGGTCATAACTATCAAAATTAATCTGGTTTGGGTCTAGGTATTGTACACCAATTGATAGGCCTAATGTGTTGGACTCAAAGTTAGGTCAAAGGAAAAATAGAATTACTACATGGAAAGACAAAAAATTACCTCATTAACTCCTAAATTATCTCATTTGACATTTGGGTGCCAAAATAATAGGCTCAATCACTTGTAATATTTTTGTCATTAAAACATCTTGAGAAGTGCTTCTAGTTGTTTTGATTTTTTTTGTTTTTTGTAAATGAGTTTGATATGACAAAATATGGTTAGCTTAATTTACGGCCCACATGCAAGAGCCCAACATAAACCAAAGAAAGATAACAAGGTAGGAGGCAAAAGAGGGCGTCGAGAGCTCCCATTCAACAAGGGCTCAAGGAAACATAGTGTTAGTCCCAAACCAGGGGGCAAATGGAGGATTTGCGTGGATTTTCAAGATCTCAATAGGTTTGCCCAAAAGATTTTTACCCTCTCCCAACAATTGATCAACTGGTAGAGTTCACATTTGGTTGCAAGCTACTGAGCGTGATGGAGGCATTCTAAGGGTACCTTCAGATTATGTTAGCTCCTGAAGATCACAAGAGGGTCGGTTTCGTTTCCTCTGATGGGACGTTCTGTTATCTGGCCATACCATTCGGGTTTAATAATGTGGAGACCACTTATCAATACTTGGTAGATAAGATATTCTACCCCCAGCTAAGAGAAATGTAGAAGTATACTTAGAAGATATGCTAGTAAATAGCAAAAAAGTTGGTGATCTTGTACCTAGAAGAAAGATTTGGGGTCCTTCGAAAGTATAAACCCAAGCTCAATTCGGCCAATTGCGCATTTAGAACCCAAGGCAGATGATGACCTACAAACAAATAGTCCCCCTGGAAAACTTTAATGATCCAAACAAGTAGTTTCCATAATATTCTCCACTTAAAATAGAAAAACTCTTACTGCATATTAGGAAATTAATGCCCTATTGCCTGTCAAGCTTTGCTTGAAAAATAAGCCTTACCAGAAAGCAAACACATTATCTCTTGAAAATCCCTAGATCTAAACTGGCATGATCATCATACCAAAGCCTTGTTCTTAAATAGGCATGAACATTCTTTTGTCCTCACTCCCCCAATGAAGATAGTCAATCAAAACTTAAGGGGAGCGATACTTCATATGAAAGTTTTCCATCTCAATAGGATAGGCCAAAATACGCAAGGAGCAAAAAAAAAAAAAAAACATCACAGCATAGTAAGGCAGGAGCAGCAAGCCCCATTCATGAATGACCTAACAAACTAAGCGGGCGGCAAGCCTTCAGATCAAATATACGAAAGCAAAGTCAGAATGCATAAAAGTCCCCCAGCCAAATCGGCAGGAGGAGGAAGAGAAGTATGTTGAAAATAGGTAAAGTAAAATTATCTCATCCCCATTCTGAAATAGAGAAAACAAAAAATTATCTTTAAAATATAGAAGGAAGAGGGGGATACATAATTTTTCTTGCCTCACAGACGAGGTCTTCTCTTCACTCATGGAGGGTTCTTGCTTTGAAGGGGGGTGGCTTCCTTAGCTGTTGGCTCTTTGGATTGGCTCCAGGCGCGCCTCCCCTAACACACCCACCTCTATGGCCACAAGCACATTGGCAGGAGGAAGGGTCCACACAAAAGTGCTTAAGCTAGTTATCAACCACATAGAGCCTCTTAGGCTATGACAATTCATGCAGATCTATCAACATCATTTATAACACATGGAGCCTCTTATCTATACTATATAAAATTGAAGAGGGGTGAATTGGTGTCTCAATTATTTTGGTATGTCAATTTTAATATTTAAAATTTAATTTATTATTAACTTTTCACTTTTTCATTATCTTTCAATAGTTATTTTTTTTTAAAAAATTTTCAATCAATTTTTTTATCACTATTTATTTATAAATTTAATATTAACTTATTATTTTATTAAATAATAAAATTTTATACATATTTTATTTTAAATATAATTATAAAAATTGCACACACATAAAGTGTGCCACAAATTACTGGTACCAATTAAAAGCCACTTATCTATTAGACCAACCAAACGAGTATCCACACCATACTTATTTTCAAGTTTCATCATTTCGTCATTTTCATTGACCATCATTCTTGTAAGTAATTATTCAAATAAAAATAAATCTAAATATATATACTACCAAATAACAACAAAGCGCCATCAATATTATCTCATGCGTCGGATGTTACGAACGCCTTTATTGTCTTATCTAATAGTCAATCAAGCATCTAACTATGTAAAAATTCAATTTTTCATTATAGAACCTCACATGTATAGATATCATTTTATTAGAGATATCGTATGAAAAGAAATCATTAACCTAGAAAAGATAAAATCTGAAAATGCTTGACTCTATGAAGGTTCAACACTTGTCTAAAAATCTTGAACTTCGGGTGATCTCCATAGTTTCACTAACTTATATATACATGCAAGTGCTCTCCTTGTTTTGCAGGTTCTGTTAGGGCATCTGGGCAATGATGAATGCATGGCTCCCTCTTACGGGTCTTGGTCCAAGGTGGAGAATGTTGAATTTTGGACCATGATCCATGGTAGGCCCAAGCCCATTAGTTCCTACTCTCATTCTCACCTAGACGGCTCAGGCCCACTCTTTGACTTCGGCCTACTTTTGCTAGCTCAGCCACTCTTACCAACCCATTGCCCGACCTATTTTGACCCAGTTGAAAATGTACTTATCACTAAAAGCCTATCCCTATTGTTATTTCTGTCTCCTTGTTTTTCTTCCACTTTTCTTTCTCTTTGGTTTTTCTCTCCTCCTTTATTTTTGTCTTTGTGTCCTTGGAAACTATCTTCCATCTTCTCTTTCCTCCCTTCTCTTGAATGCAGAATCACTATAAACTCCTGTGTGTTTTCTAGTTGTTGAGTAGACGAACAACTGCCATCTCTTCCTTTCTCCTTCTTTTGCTCTGATTAAAAGTTCTATGTGAACCCTAAATTTGTGAGGAAACCTTTATAGTTTTACAAAAAGGGTCTGTGTGGCCGGTTTTACGATTGGATTTTGAACAATTGTGAGTTTGACTGCCGGTCTTAATGACCATGGGCTGTTACCCAACAGGTTGAACCAATAACCCGTAACCCACTTAATTTTTCGATTTGATGAACGGTTCGAGTTTCAAAATATTGCATGACACACTCAATGTATGTGTAAAAATATTTAAAAATTACAAATAATTAATATTTTTATTGATGGATTAGTTATAAATCATTAGATACTGACTTCAAAACGTAAAATATGCAAAAGTTGAGGTATGTTCAAGTTTGACAAGTATTTTAGTAAATTCATTAAAAATATTAAATGTAATATTATGACAATAACAAGCAGCAGCAGCTAATTAAGTGGACCCCAAGTAAATCTATCCCCCGGAATCTATGGCAGGGACAGAGTAGCATAGGATTCTCTGCAGGAGGCCCACGTAACGCTTCTGCCAATCAAAAGGCGAGTGGGTGCCACATGGCCACTGCCTGCGGTTATTGTATTGAATTTGGTAACTGTTGCTCCAAAAATTGGCGGGCAAATTCACTATCCAAACATCATTCAAAATTTGTTCCCAAAACCAAAAACCCTAGCCTGCCTTTCCCTTTCTTTCATTTCCCTCCTCTTCCCCCAACCCCCTCTCTCCTCGCCGTATTTTTCATTTTTTTGTCAATTTTCTTTTTTTTTTTTTTTAGCTTCTCCGATTTTTACTCTGTTCTGGCTGATTATACCGTGATTTCTAAGGTGAGTAATGTTTTTAATTGTGCGGTTTTATTATCATCTCAGTGTTCTGGTAATGTTGTTGGATTTTTTTTTTTTCCTTTGTGGATTTTTAGCTGTGATTTTTCATTTCTAGGACTTTAGTTTGTGTGGCTAGTTTTTCCACTGTCTACTATCAAGTTCCGTCGTTGGTTCCATGTCTTGACGGCAGGCTAGGGTTTCTCTCGTTCTTAATGTCTTTTTCGTTTTTTATTTGTGAAAATTGATTAAGATTCGGTTATTGTGTTGTTTGATGATGGATATTTGTATATGGAGTCTTTGATATTCTGCTCTTGTTGGTTATGCAGAAACCCTACTCTGGTTTTGTTGAATTGACTCATTTTGTGTATTTTTCTCCAACACGCAAACAGATAAAGGTAAAAAAATAAAAGCTGCGGCTTTACTATAAGGAGATTTCCGGAGTAGATAAAAGTTCATTTGAAAGGAAGAAGCCTATAGCATGGGGAAGGTGTCTCCAAATGGCAGGCAACCGAAAACTGGGAGACAGAAAAAGCAGTCAAGAAATGCGAAAAATAAGTATTTGAAGCCTGGTGCTCTTGCTCAGCTACGGAATAGCAAGGCATCGGCTTCTAAACCGTGTACAGATCTTGGGAAGAAAAGAGTTGCTGTTTTGAACGCTAAGCAGTCTGGGGGTGACAATCCCGAGATTCATCTAAACCAAAACACTGATAAAAGTCCCACACTTTTATCGCCTGTAAGGTTCCAGTTTGCTCCAGTAATTGGATCCCCTGATGTATTCAGTCAGAATAATTTACAGAGCACCCCAAAGACCCCTCGTGCTGAAGAATGTGAGTCAGAGTCCAGGCTAGAATCGCTCCCCATTGATTTACTGGTATTTAACATTTCACCCTGAGCTTCACTATGATATTGAAATTTGTATTCTTTGTAACATGTTAGATGTTTTATATAGTAGTTTACAATTCTTGATATCTGGACCTGTCCTCCTTTTTATCTTTAGATGTGGATAATATTGCCAGTTCGTTTTGGTTTATATGGAGATTTCTAGGATATATTTGTTATTAATCAACTCCTGACTGACACTCCATCTGTTTAAATTCATTGTGTGCAATAATTATAAATTTGCATGATAGTGTTTATAAATGGATCTTGCGAACACTTTTCAATGGCCACTTATCATTGGTTATGATCTTTGTAAGAGCATGTTCCAAACTTTCATGTTTGAAAATCATAGTAGAAGATAACTGCTGTTCTGTAATCCTGACATATCTCTTATCACTTTCCTCTTTTTTCTTTTGGATTGCTGAGATGTTCCTTTAGTGAGGTTTCATATATTGGAAATCTTTCTCTGCTCCTTAGGTTTTCTTAGTTTCACTTTTCTAGTGGTCTTTAACTATTTGACTTTGAGAATTCAGAAATTAGATAGAGGAAAAGAAGACTCTCTATCTCTCTTGGGTAGAATTTGTGGATGTTTGTTTGGGTTATACTGTACTGAGTGATCTTTGTCACTTGGCATTACTTTGCTGATTTATCATTTGTCATTTCTGGCTCCCTTTGCCTGATTGTTGAGATTTCTATCTGATTGGTTTATATTGTATCATTAAGGTCAAAATACTTTGCCACCTGCACCATGATCAACTTAGAGCAGTTTTTCATGTCTCTCAGAAAATCAGGAAGGCAGTAAGTTTCATACCCAATACTTCCGTCTTACTCTGCCCTGTGATAATGATAAAAAAAATAATATGACTTCCTCTATGATTGGAAAAGGTTATTATAGCAAGACAATTCCACTTTAATTACACAACTCCAGATAGAACAAGGCAAGAGATGCTGAATACAATGACTCCACTCCCGACAGATCACTGGCCTTTTGTGAGGTAAGCATCTTGAGTCTGATATGAAGTCTTTGACATATATCGACTGTTCCTTAATATAACAAAAACCATTTGCAGCAAGGGAGGTGGGAAAGGGATGTGGATTACAAGCCCACATGCACCAAAGGCACCTAAGCATGGACCTCGTCCCCCCTCTCGCTTAAAGTTCACTGAGATGAGGCAAATTGCAGCTGTTCTCTTTCAGGAGTCTTCATTTTCTTCAAAGTGTTTGGTGCCATCAGTTCTACAGAAACCTATCTGCAAATCATTGGCTTCCAATAGAGTCCTGTTCTATGAGGATGAACTGTGCCAGGCTGTAGCTCAAAACAAACTTCGTTGAATTTCCTGCAACCTTTCTGATAATTTGTTCCATATGTGTATAGCAAGCAGCATATCCTATTTCCTTTCCGATACTAGTATGGGAACAGGGTTTATTTTTGTAGTTATGTCAGTGCACTAGTGGATTCTGGGTATCAAGTAATAGGAATTAGAAGGATATGGACGGTTTATAAGCGAATAATGTATTATACTCGTCATTTGTACAGTCTGGTTCCAAAACATGTCGCTTTTTCAGTGATGAACTTGTCTTTTCGTGTCCTGAGAGACTTCCCAGTATGCATATTTAGCGTATAAACTTACCATTGCTCGTGTGCTCCCAACAAAGAGGAATCGGCAACTTCAATTCTAGTCATATTTCTTTAACCATGTATTATTTATTTCTATTCACACAGAATTAATTATCAGTAAGTTTAAATGACAACTTTCAGCCGGATAGGGCTATTATTATCCCAACTTCCCCGAATGCACAGTCGACCTAATACTTGCTTACACCCTCTATTTCCTAGTTAACTAGACGGACTTTCCTAGTACCTTAATTCTCTCTCCCCAAATAAAATTACGAAAAATTGTAATTTACCTTCAAAGAAATGTGCAAAAACCTTCTTGCGGGAAAAAAAATGAGCAGAATATCCCTCTATGGTCAATGGTGCACTACTCACGCCCTCTCTCATCTGGGAATGATTTTTTAACAAATAAAATATTATTTATATATATGTAATGTTATATGTTAAATATATTAATATATATAAGTATATTATTTATAAAAATATTAGGGATAATTACATTTCCCTCCTCTTGAAATTTGAAAATTTACATCTAACAAGCATGAGGTTTGCTTCCGTCTAACAGATAAGTCATTGCGTTAATTAGAATTCAGTGAATTTGCTGATATTAACAAAAACAATTGAATGAAAATTGATATTTACTTATCGATTGACTTATTACTAACTTACTGCAGGTCAAATAATTTTTTTTTGGATAAAACTCTCCTTATAAAGGTAAAGATATACCTCCTCACGTGCATTAATGTGTGAAAAAGTATGAGGATAATTTGGTTATAAAAAGATCTATCTGTCCTATAATGAGTCAGTAATAAGTCAACTGAATGTAGATATAGATTTTTTTTTGTATTTTTTTTATTAATATTAGCAAATTCGATAAATATCTTTTATTAATTTTTCGTTGATCCGAACTAGATAAAATCTACATCGTTGATCTATTAGTTAAATTTGAACTTTTGATTAAAATTAAGATTCAATGAGTTTTAATAAAAAAATAAATACTATTTTAAACTTTAAATTAAAAAAAATAAAAGAACCGCACGTGTCATTTACCAAACACACAATAATTTATTATTATTTTTTTCCTCCTACAAGAAGTCTTTTGCTCATTTCCCTTATGAAAAGAGGTAGATTACATCTAACCCAATAAAACTAGAACAGATTTTTTCAATTCAATCACAAATAGATTTGGGTATATATATATGGCATTCTTGAAGACTTGAACATGCCATAAATACATTTAAAACAGAAGCTAGTGTTTGAATTTGTGGTTTGAGTGTTTTGTTTTGTGTTTTGGAAATAGAGAAAGAAAAATAGAGATAAATAAGTGTGTGTTAAAAATAGATGACATGTTTGGATTTGTGTTTTGAAGTAATTTAAAATATTTTAAAATAAGTGGTGTAGGTTTGATATTGGGATTTGAGAGACAAAAATCACTGTTCATTGTCAAATTATATCTTTTTATATATAAATATGTATATATATAAATATTGTATGTTTAATGTTATGTTTTTTTGAGACAAAAATAACTGTTTATTGTCAAATCATGTCTCTTTTATATTATATATATAAGTGTATATATATATATTATATAGAAAGTTGAAAAACAAAAAAACACACAGATAAAGTATAAAAACACAAAAACAAACATTGAGTGTGTTTTATTTTATGTTGAGAAAAGCAAAAACATAAAACCAAACACAGTGAAGTAGTCTTACCAGCCAAAGTTGAAAGTTTAGACCATTTTTGTCCTAGTTTCTCAACAATGTAAGCAAATTGTTGTCTGAAGACTACTTTATAATATACAGGAAACCCTAAATATTTACCTAAATTTTGAGTAATTGTGCATTTTGGATTTCAGGTAGTTAATAACCTGTCCAGACACATCACGAATTTCATAAGTGTCTCTTTAATATTTTCACAAGATTGTTGATCATCTGCTCTTGAAAATAACACAACATCATCTACCAGAAAAAGATGAGACATAACAGCACCTTTTTTCTAGAACCTTTTTAATAATAAGATTAGATGGTCTCTCCAAACATAAAACAAACGGATATGTAAAGGTATTCGGGTGAATTTATAAGCCGTTTAAAATATTTTATAAAATGTTATAAAGTGTGTGGTAATTTTTTTTAGAAAAAAAAGCGTATAAGGTCTAAAAATAAGATGTTGGGAGCTTATAAGTTGTCTAACTTATTTTTAAGATCTTAACAAATTTCTTCAAATTAATCACAAATTTGTCATTAGTAACATTATATAATTTTCATAATCTTATTTTATTCAAATACTTTATGAACGTATTTATAAAATAAGAGTTAAGATTTTATAAGCTTTAAAAAAAATCTTACAAGCTGTATGATTTTGTAAGATCTTTTTAATAAGTTTGGCCAAACACCATAAAATCTAGATCGGAGCTTGCATGTTTCATTCACTATTTCCATGAACTTTAGGCTTTTGGTTTTTGGCTTAAATGCATTTTTGTCGCATAATTCAGGCTATTTAGTGTTTTCATTCTTTAACTTTTAAGAGTAGCATTTTGCAACTGAATTTTTTTAATTTTTGTGATTTTCGTTTCATTTTCGTCGGGTTTACTACCCTTTTCATTGGAAATATGCATGTGCACCTCACGTGACCTTTTAAAATTGAGACTGTTATTTCTATTGGCTCATTTTTTCTCGTATTTTTTATTCTTTAACTTTGTAAATAGCATTTTGATCCTACATTTGTGTAATTTTTGCAATTTCAGTCCTTGTCTTTCATCAAAGTTCACCTCCACCTGCGAAAAGGGTGAACTCCAATGGGAAAAGCATTGAAATAGTAAAAATTAAAATGATGGTAGACTAAAATATTATCCTAAAAAATTAAAGAAATAAAATGCAAAATAATTTAAATTAAGGGAATAAAATGCATTTAACCCTTTGGTATTAAAGTCAATGTTTAATGGATCAAACCACCACTAAGTATATACTAAATGACAGCCTTTGCCCTCAATACTCTTTTATGGGCTTCAACCTTTCTTTATCTTATTCTCTATCTCCATGAAATTTAGGCTTTTGGTATTGATGGAGGAAGAAAGCAATTAAAGGGATAATTTAGACCTTTTCAAATCAAGAAGATTAGATGACAACCACATGATTTAACTTGATGGAGAAAATTACTTTGTTGTCCTTGTCCAATAAATCATAACCTTGTATTTGGGACAGATGAAGGTTAATGTAGTATTTTTGTATTACTTGTGCTAGGTAGCGCATAGATGATAGTATATATATACTCCTTACCTTCTTTTGAAAAATACAAAAACTACTTGTATCAAGATCCTGTTGAAATGTATTGAATCGCTTTCGAAGCAATAAAATTATCATTTTAGTCTCTGTAGCATTATGCGGAATCATGTATCAAGTGTTATTTTACTGAATCAAACTTTATAAACTTGGGTGGCCAAATGTAATACACAAAATGACGGCCTCTACATTCTCCGTATGTCGGGAGTCGACCATCACTAACTTATAATACGTCGAATTTCTACTTTCTCTAAAAGATTCGAACTCTAAGTAGAGAATTACGAATTTAGCGAGTAAACTATTGTTATTGGTAAATTCATTAGGCCAATCTGAAGCTCATAAAGATGATACAAAAAATAATTCAAACGAACGTTAAAGAATTTAATATGTAATGTAATTTTGAAAAATTTTAAACAAGCACAACATATCTACTCTTATTTATCTGTAGGATTATAACACTTCAAAAAGAAGAAAAAAAAAAAAAGAGAAGGAATTAAGAACACTTATACAAATGTAGGGCAAAATTATGAAAGGAGTACATGGAAGAATGCAAGAAGTATTTACCGAAAAAAGTTAAAAACCTAAAACAATTCGATAGCTATTTTTTATTTTATGAAATTCATTTTGGTACGAGAGGAATTATGAATAACTCTATTTTTAGTGTCCAATTGATATATATATATATATATATATATATTTATGTAATGCTATTTTATTCTTAGATACTAAATGAAAATAATTAATATACCAAAGAAAACTTTGTATAAATTTTAATCAATGTATTATCTCTTTATTAGAACCATTTGGTTCTTAAGTTTTATATTTGACTTTTATATCTGATAATAATATTTATATTTTTATTTGTTATTTGCCAATAACTTTATTTATAAATATTTATAAGATAACTTATTATTTAGTAATTAATTATATCAAAGGTAAAGTTCAAAACATATTGCAACCTCAAAAATAAATCGACCTTTATATTAATTTTTGAGTATTTTATAATATAAAATTTAAGTTTTTTATTTTGATATCTCAGGTAAATGCAAACAAAAAAATGAATTCAATACCTTAATAATTCAAATCAACAACTACATTCAAACCAAAAAAAAAAAGAAAAGAAATTAACTACTATTAAAGTAAATAAACACTCACTTTCATGAAACTCAAATGCATCATTTTTCTTTTTTGGGCGGCCTTTTTAAGCAATCAAATATTTGATTACTTAGTCTATTTATGAATTCATGAAATGCACGTGAACCCCAACAAGTACACAGAAAAATTTCAGTCGGTTTGAGGTAAAACTAATAAAGTTTGGTGTCAATTATGATTCCACGGGAAAAAAAACTCACACACACACACACACATAACTGATTAAGGTGTAAGTTTCAAGTTTAGAAGTTTTTGGTTCTTTTGACAACCCACTCTTTTGGGTGCATCTATGCATCCCAAGCTCCAACGCCTAATAAATTTGCACCCCATAAAGATGGAATAAAGTAGAAAAAATATTACTAGAAGTATTTATTCAATATAGACACGGATAGGGTGAAATCATAGCCATGAAAAAACCTAGACTTCTAACCCAGTTCTCCGATTTGGAAAGGCCTTCTTCCTCCCAGCTACCTCACCGGGGACATAGGCAAATAGGATTCAACTAAAACTTAGAAGCAACACAGGTTTTGATCACACATGATAGTGACAATATCCTCTTATTGCACAAGAACATCCTCAATTACAAGCTGTTGAAATATATGCAATGGAGTATCAGTTAATAAAAATGTGAAAGCCACAGATTTCACCTTCGACAAAGTGTGGAGCATCATAAACAGGATAGAAATCTAAGTGAGTTTCATTTACAATAATTGGCATTCACATTGCCAACCAGTTAGCAATAAGTCGCATATATGCTCGCATATTGCAGTTGTCAAATTGACTACAAATATGAACCAAATCAACCATCTATACGTGCAGGAAAGGGGAGTTATGCGCATGTTAGTGAGCACTGACAAGGAATGGGTGCTGGCACACACTGCATTCTATGGTTTCAGAACCAGATGAAGGAACCCGAACCTGTCAAAGTGAAATGACAAGAAATTTAATAAATAAATTGATTTCCCTGAAGGTTTCTGAAGGAACAGATTCTACAGAAGAACACACACGTACACAGCTCACACACACACACACACAAAAGAAAAAAAAGAACCTGTAAATGGACTGTGCATATCGGACAGGCAACTTCTCTCGTTCTTGTGCCAGAGGCTTCAGGGTTTGCACCTACAGGTTTAACATTACTTTAGCTGATAATACAAAGATCATAGAACAGTGCAAAGGGAACCAATATCTCAGTATGCATAATTACCTGTTTTGCGCTTCTTGTCCATCTCCTCCTGCGATAGAAAACAACCACCACATGATAAATCAGAAATCTGTAATTAAGATTATTCATTCACACTACTACTGCTTAAAATTTGAAACAGCCAAGTGTCATCCAATTATTAAACCTCATACTGATCCTCTGTGTCAGAATAGACTGGAAGTCTGGAAAGCACTAAACTAACAAAAACGTACATAGATATTGATCACATGGTTAACACAGAAGAATACAGCCAATCTTGCAAGTCCTTTAGCGTGCACCCACAAGCATCTCATACACCCAATCACCATCTTCACTATATAGTCTTTATTTCCCAGAGTCCAATGACAAATTTGAATTTCAATATAGAGGGTAACAGACTAGCAAAAATAATGAAACCACTGAAATAGCTTCTTCCGGTTCTGACCCTCTATACGATGGAACAGACCTGAAAAAATGCAGGATTTTTGGTCATGCCTGAACCACCAAATTGCAGCACCACCAGGATTGATGAAAATTTCTGATCTGCTAGATACCTCAATGCCCTAGAATAAAGTTGTTTAATTTGCTGTGAGATCAGTTTACTTAGTCCATTAAGGATTGGAGCTCTTGCTTTTTTAGTATACGCAGTACAAGTGTTCTATCTGAGATTGATGACGCTTTAGAGATTTTTGGGTATATGAAGTGCCTACAACGTCTTCCCATAAATTGGATGAGATTTCCATAATATTAGCAACTCTCTCACAACCAATATCCATAGTTCTCATAGTTCTATCCATCGAAATCACTTTGAAGTGGTCCGCTTGCCAGTATCTCATACTTTTTAAGAACAGATAAATGTCTCTGTTGTGTCGGGTGCTCGTAGATAGATCGAATTTTCACACCAGACTCAGGCCCTTGGATGGTGGTAGAGGGCTGACATAGGTTCTTGCATTCAGATGGTTTGAATTGGCAGAAACTCTGGAAATAGCTAACTAACATGGCATAACCGACGTATTCCGAAAATGTTTGATAGGACAATATATGATCTCACGCCAACAAGAGATCAACATTTTTTTGAACGGAAGTATAGGGAGACAACTCAAAAAGAGATACATGTACAACAGTATTATCTCATAAGACAAAGGTTTAAAGGCAAAACATCTTGTCATTTTATGGATATGTGTTTGGACCATACTGCTTCCTAATAACCTTGCCACTCAGAAATAGATTGGGATCTCTAAGTTAGGCCATCACGTCATGCTCAACCCAGAAATGACAGGAATAGACTCAATTCAAAATGCAGTACCTCATTCACTTGGTTTCAAATGCAATACCAACCAAAGCTTAGAGATTTTTGGGCCAAGGAAAATTGACTAAAGACTTTCCCTCTCTATCCTGTCTCAACTAAGTTGTATACAATCATAAATAAACTCCCCACAGCCTATATGAATATGTAACTACACATCAAGCAGTAAGAATTGGAATAAAAAATATATATTGGAAACAAAGTGAAGGATAATCAACTTTTGCATTCTGCACTACCTGAAGTTTTCTGGCAAGTTCCTCATGGCTCTGCAACCCAGCAACTCTACCAGGTGCGACCTTATTGCTCAGCCTTTGAGTTACCTCGGCCTGCAAAGAACAATAATCACAATAAAATAAGAAGGAAGATAAGAAATCAAGTTATATTAGCAGAAGAATTAACTGATACCCAACTCCATAGGTGGTACTCATTTTTCTCCACCTATAGAGAAGGAAAGGAAACCATAGGCGGAGAAAAATGAGTAACGCAGTGGAACACATTCAGATGGTGCAAACAATTAAACCCAATGAACTAATTATAATAATATTTTGGATCTTCCTCCTAAGCAAACCATGATCAAGTCTAAAATATATATCACATACAAAATTTCTGCTAACTAGGAACTCTGAACTTTTAAAAGATTCCACAGTCCCAAATTGAGTAGGGGTGCTAGTCTCCAAGACTTGGGAGGTTAATGCAAAGATTTGAGATCCTTAAATGCGTAGAATTTTGCTAAATTTCCAAAAAGATCCCATTTGACCGTACTGAAAACTGAGGAATAAAGTATAAGACTGTAAGGTTGGGAGTTATTCCATAAACATTGCTAGTGCATTTTCATTTCCTTATGTTTCTTAAGGAAATCTGTGTGATGGCTTACGTTTCTCCACTGGGAACACATATTAAGCTTGGTTTGGCTTGTATTTTCATGTGAAAAGGGCGTGGAACATTAGAGATGGTGTTCTTGTGTGGATAGGGCTTACTAGTTTTTGTGGGAAAAGACCAAGCTGAGGGTGAAATTTTTCCTGCATAAATCATAATTAGGTCAACTTTAGAAGTAGGAGAAAGATACATCTACTAATCATTCTTCACCTCATTAAGGGTTGATTGGCAGGATCCAATGTTGACAATGTTGCATGCAGATAAAATGCTAAAAATAGCTCCCAAACTAGAAGATAAATTCGAGGTGAAAGAATATTTTCCATCTTGCATCCTGAGGTATAGAAGGATACTGCACAGAGAAGTTAAAACATCTACTAGTCCACAGCACCTGACTGAAGGCATACGGCTGAGGTGGTGCGCCACATTATAATACTTTAGTGATTAAGGGTACAGTCTGTGGAATGAAGGTGCTTAATGTATCAACTTTGTAATACAGTAACCCATTAGTCTAAAGTCAACAGCTCTGGGATGGGGCAGAAAACTTGGTATAAATAACAAAATGTCGCATAAAAACGACAAAATTAATCAAAAGAAGATACATTTCAGGCTTTGGGGAGTATGAAAGATGATGTTACAAAGTCCGAAATCAGTAGAATAACAAGAGTCACCATTCATCAAGAAATGAAGTCTGAATTAGTCCCTCACAGGGTGAACTAAATTAAATTTTGGGCAAAAGATTTGGTCCTTTCTTTCAATTTGGGAACCCGGAAGCATGGTTTCCCATCCTCAATGAGATGATAGAGCTTAAGAATGTGATCACTTTATGAGAAATGATATGTGGAGCAAGTACGCTGGCCAAAAGAATGAAGCAACATTGGTGATGCAGAAGCAATATGCTGGAAAAGCAAGTTTAGGAAGATTTATTGTCCAATCGTAATCCAACCAACGAACTCATTCTTCTGTGCTGCTGAAAATCATAAACTTCTAGATCTCTATAGTGAGGGGCTAATGCTACTACTGTGTACCCAACATGGCTACTGAAACCATTACTCTGACATGTCAAAGCATAATAAAGTTATTGCAACAATGAACCATATATGGGGTGATTGTTTTCCTGAACCGCATTCTAGTTTAACTAGAATTCTCCAACTAGGAATTATTTGAATTCTACTATACCACTATAACAATGTGCTGCTGAAAATCATAAACTTCTAGATCTTTATAGTGAGGGGCTAATGCTACTACTGTGTACCCAACATGGCTACTGAAACCATTACTCTGACATGTCAAAGCATAATAAAGTTATTGCAACAATGAACCATATATGGGGTGATTGTTTTCCTGAACCGCATTCTAGTTTAACTAGAATTCTCCAACTAGGAATTATTTGAATTCTACTATACCACTATAACAATGTAGTGGCTCATTGCTGCAGTGAAGCTCCGGAAGCACTAGCATTTCAATGCTTAAATGAAAGACTCTACATACTAGTGATGCACGAATACCCAATTTCAAATTGGTGGCTATGAAATCAACAAAAGAAATTATATATACAATATTGGGTACCATGCATCTGTCGCAAACTCGAACTGGTTGGGCATGCTCCTCTGCAGTAAGTGCAATTCTGCCTTGTGTGCATTTGTCACAGAAAATATCCCCACAGTTTCGGCAGTGATGCTGATGACATGCACAAACACGAACAAGACCACCATGAGAAAAGAGTATGAAGTATGGATATAGAAAAACAAACACATAAAAGACATAAATGCAAAGGAATGTTTTTCAGGCAGAATACAAACTATTTCTCATAAATTACCAGTCTTGTAATTTGCAAACTCATGTTACATGCTTTCGGATAAGAGGCGTTAAATGGTTGATGCAAGAAACTAGGAATCTTTTCTTCTTAAAATTTTTAAGGCTAGTTTACATGGTTGGATTGGCCTGGATAAATGGCCCAATCCAACCAATTCCCCTGTTTACTAGAGAAATGGCTGGCCCAGACTTAAACACTGGTTTGGTGGGATAAGTTATCCCACTCTAATTCCAGCAGCCACACATTTGTCACATAACTGGATGTTGGATTATTCACTCAAGATTAAATTTTATCCACCATTTAGTATTGTCCCATCCCATCCTAAATTATCCCGTGCAAGGATGTAAACACCACCATAGATAGTAGCTTAAGATTGAAGAATTCTATTTTCAATCATTTCAAAAAGTTTCTTTTAGTTCTAAAACATAAATGCTTAATTCTATGCACTTCCAACAGATGTTGACAACTAACTCATGCCACCATTAAATGAGAGTGCTTACCTTCCGATTAAAAGCACTAAAATCTGTCCCGCAAGCTGTGCACTTGGTTACTGCTTCATCTGGGACCTAAAAGTAAGATGTAAAAAACAGTTGGTAACAAATATGAAATAGAATATCTTGTGTTTCATAATAATGCAATCACAAAAACAATCTAATGACCACTAAATCAATACAAATATTAATCTAACCCAGTGATCTTTCTCCTCATTGACTGGCTTTATCAAGTTCTTCCAGTCGATGAAGCCCTTCTTCTTCTCAACTGATGGCTCAGCTCCCTTCACTAGATCTGAGGGGTTAATGCTTGACCCTATCTCCTTGGACTGCTCATAAAAGACAAAGATGCAGATGCAATTACAGCGTCAGATTAAGTAAAACAATTTTATGTTGAAATTAGTAACTAATACAGGTAATGCATCATTGCAATATCGTTACATCATAAAAATGTGCCTCATGCAGTACGCCATAGTAAGTTCAGCAGAGAGCAGTGCCGAATGTTGGTTCTCTATGTTCAATGTCATAAATATATATAAGAGAACTCGATCTGGAAATTATGCTATATCCTCATTATGGACCAAAATTACCGAAGCTACTATATGGATATTAAAACAAGTCGACAACAGAATTGCTTCTCTTCCTCTTTGTTCTTTTAAGTTACTATTTTCACAGTGCAATAAACTTTTTCTTGTTGCTGAATATGGATAAATTTTACTTTGTGAATTCCAATTACAGAAGTAGGTTAAAGTTTCATAACCTATAAAAATATAATTGTCATCATACAGCCTCAGGTAAGAAGCATAATTCCGAGGCTTCTAAACCATTTGTATTTTATTGTGCTTACTTCAACCCTGATTCATGTGAATTGTCAAACCAGAACTAAAAGGGGCTGGCATCAAATCTATCAACATAGTCTTAGTTTGCAGGTCCTGACACCAATTCACTAGCCAAGGAGAGGAAGACCAAAATTATCTCCTTTGCAGCACAAGTCTTTATTGACTAACACACATTATGAGTAGCTGGAAAGGGACTAATATTCACAAGTAAATTCATTTCATGATCATTTAGATGCTTCAGCATATCCACCAGCTGTTCACACTTCTAGACTCATTGGAATTCAAACGCGAGAGCAAGACTCTCACTAGGTCCATCAGAATGTGAAAAATGTTTAATCACATTTACTTATTTGCACTAATACAATATTAGTATAAGAGGAGGAGCTGAGGAAGGGTTTGTTCTTATGTAATATTGCATATTATGGATTTTCAAGATCCGAGTTTGATGAAGAACATCCAACCCTGCTAATAAATAAAAGCACAAATCATAGAGCAATGGAGGAGTACTAAAAGGCTAGCATCTAACATAGAGAGCAAAATCCAATTGTTCTACTCCAGAACCTAGTACTTGTGCGACGACATAAAATCCTTCCAGCTATTACAAATCATTCTACTCTACTAGAAGACATGTGAAACAAAGATAAGGTTTAGTGTTAGATTCTCAGTCAATCACAAATGAACAGATTAAACGACTGAGACATGCATGGGCCACTAATCAATAAACAAGACATTGAAGATTTGCAGCAAGAGTTGTAATAAGATAAGCAATAAGATTCGCGAAATCTCCCAACCTGTATGCTGGCTGCTGTCACAGTGTCCAGAATATTGTTTGTGGTATAACTATTTGATTTCAGCCTAATCCGCCTTGGTTCTGGATCAACACTGGTTTTGGCCCAAAATGCAAAGATATATGAATCTAACACCTGCATAGAAATAGGATAAGCCCCAAAATAATCTCTCATCGAAAAATTGAAAATGCATCAACTAATATGCATTGTGCACAAACTTACCTCCCATCTAGTCACTGTCTCAAGTGGATATATTTTTAATGTCCGACTAGTTGCTGGATCCAAAAACCGAATTCCATCCAGACCAATCTAAAATCAATTTAAAAATATTAACATAAAAAGATGGAATTACCAAAACACTCACTTCAGAAAGGCAGCTTTAGACACAACACCATGTTGTATTCAGATTACCGCCATAAGATGCTTAACTGTATGAGAAACAATTAAGCACTGTCCCCACTGTCTACTCATATTGGCAATCAGTAAACTTGGCATTGTGTACAAGCAATATTTTTATCCAGGATTGGCAAAGTATAAAACCAAGCAACAATTTAACATCCAAATGATTGACAAGGAAGGACAATTCAATAAAGCAAAACGAAAGACCCAACCAACAAATCTAACAAACCTGACAAAGAACGTCCATATCAGTCTGACCAAACCCTTCAGACAACAGCTTGACACGGAACTTTTGGATACCACTTTTAACATCCTCAGAATCCTCTACCTTTGGAACCGCCTTGACAATCTTAGGAAAAGAATTCCCGTGTCCACTCGGCTCTTTTCCTGCAGCAACATTAATTGGCCTACCATAATCATCAAACATCACACCACCGTCGCTTGCAGAGTCAAACGATCGGCTTCCTTTCCCCCCATAAGAAGACTCAATTTGACCACCATTATATTTGTAAACGCCGCCATCATATAATCCTTGATCTCCTGCATAGTCCACATTGCTTTCAAACATATTCCCATGATACGGCACAGCTGAAGAGCCATATGAATAATTCAAGGAGTATGAGGGATCATACTTGGGTTCTGGGTTAGGGCTAGGGTTTGTAGGGATCACATGATCGTATTTTACAGGGGCTTGATTTTGATGGTACAAATTATGATGTTGAGAAACGTCGTGCAGGTGAGGGAAAGAATATTGAGGAGGGTTAGGGACATGATCGGGGTTCGGGGGAAAGGAGGGGTAAGTGGACGGGAAATTGGAGTAATCGGAGGGTGAAACCGTCACCGGAGGGGCGGAGGCGTAAGGGGCCGCCGAAACGGCATTGAACGGCGGAGGATCGGCGGCCGTGGCGTTCTGATAATATTGGTGGTAATAGGATGACGGCGTGGTGTCAGTTTGCTGCTGCATCGTCTTCCTTCTGAGTTTTGATGAGATCTGATCGCTTGCAACCTACAAAATTTTGGATTGTTTCTGTGCCAAACGTGTTGGAGCAAGTTTTGTTTGTTCAACAACTGAGCGCAAAAGGGAACTCCGCGCAGGTTCTCGAGTTTTATTCGCGACTACAAAATCGTAAATTACATTCACCACCCCTCAGGTTTCCTATAATTATTAGTTGACCCATATACTTTTTATAATTATAAGCAGATACCGAACTTCATCTACACTTCACAAATTTCCCAAACGGTTAAGAAAGTTTACACCGTTGTTTGTTTTCAATCAATCCCCATTAAAAAGAAAAAAACGAGAGTTACGGAGGAAAAATGAAACTAGAAGTGAAAAGATCGTCATTTTTCAGATAGGAAAGTGTTGAAGAAAGAAATAAATCAATAAGAAAGAAAGGGTTGATATATTAGGATAGGGAGGTGTTGAAGAAATAAAAAATCAATGAAAAAGCAAAATGTTAACTTTCCAAGAAATGAAGATTATAAAAAAGGAAAGAAACTAAAGAAAAAGGGGAAACGTTGACTTACCAAATCAACAGGGGAAAGATTGACTTAACAAAAAAAAACCCATCCGTGACAAACCGACGGAAGGTTGCCTACAGGCTCTGGAAGTGCGAAAGGCTGAAGGTTTTTTAGTCTTTCTTCTATTTGAATTGACATAAATGCACCTTTTTTCACCCTTGTAAATCAATACCAACATAACATACATTCTACCTCATTTTTGCAGCACTTGTTTGTTTGATAAAATTACAGGTAACTAAAATTTTATTTGTTCTATTTATTATTATTTTGTAATTTATTTTTATGAAAACTGAAACACTTTGTTAGTAATATTTTTTTTAAAAATTTTGTAGAATGTCTTATGCTTCTAGAAGATCTTCGTCCAAAGAAGAAAAAATTGATTTGAGATATAAAAATTCAAGATGTTATTGTAAAAAGTATACCGCAATTAAAATTGTTGGTTCAGCCAAAGAAAGTGAGGGAAAGTTATTCTGTAATTGTAAGACAAATTAATGTAATTCTTTTTGTTGATCGGACCCAATTAGTATTTTTGGAAAAGTTTCACAGTGAAGTTACACTAAGACATCCAATAGTTGAAGAAGAAGTTAATTCTGGAAGTGGAACAATTGAAGATAATTTTAAAGACGTATTGTCCATTTACCATGAATTAACAGCCAATATGAAAGCGTTAGAGGCAAACCAAAGAATGATGGAGGCATTATTTGTACTTATTATTTGCTTTGGTAATTACAATTGAAATAGATTATGTATTGACTCAACTCTTCTCCTTGTGTGTGGTGACCTGTCTCACGCTCTGACTTTGCTCTTGTTTTGCATTTCCACAATTAATTTTTCAAAAAAGATGAATCGCAACACATAGCATTATTAGCACGACTGAGCTAATATGCCTTTGTTTGTGTACAAATAATTAATTCAAGAGATAGTAAACATATAGCATCAAATAATCATAGTGACAACTTAGCTCCAAAAGTTCATAAAATCAACTTATACAAAAAATCATAAAAGCTTCTTTAAGGTGCATAATAAATCGCCCAAAGTCTAGGACAAACAAGCTTCTTTGAGATGCATAATAGAATGCTCCGAAACTAATAACAGTCAGGTTTCTTCGAGGCATATATAAGAACGCCCCGAAGCCAATGACAAACAAGTGTCCTTGAAACACATAATAGAATGACCTAAGCCAATAAACAATTAAATTTGTTTGAGGCACATATCAAAACACTCCAAATCAAGAAGTGCATGTGAAAAATCCTAAAATTTCTTATAATAAAAAAATGCATGCGGCGAGAAAACAAAAAGAACGGAATAAACTTTCCATGAATTCTCAAAATAAGGTTTAAGAAGCGATAAAATTTCTAGTCACTCGTATAACTAAAATTACCATCGACATTATCTTGCACCTCAATATGTGAGTCTCAGCCTTGCAATTTATGTTCTCGTTAAAATTAAATTAATAAACTAGTTTCTAAAGAAGCAATATGTTTTTACTATTGTGGATCGATCTAGTTACAACATGGGGCTAAGGATATTCAAGAATTTGAGGGCTACTGATGCAGGAAAAATGAAACTAGAAGTGGAAAGGTCGTTATTTCAGGATATGAAGGTGCTGAAGAATGAAAGACATCAATAAAAAATGAAAGGTTGACATTCCAAGATAGGAAAGTGCTGAAGAAGGAAAAAAATTCAATAAAAAAGCGAAATGTTAATATTTCAAGAAAGAAATGTATCGAACAAGGAAAAAAACTAAAGAAAAAAAGGAAAGATTGACTTACCAAATCAACGAGGATGTGGCGAATTATTGAAATATCCTTGATCAATTAATCCTAGCCATGTAATAGGGGTAGGTAAGAGATAAGATAGTCTTTTTTCCTTACCTATCTTAAAGAAATATAGGGAGATTTTATGTATTTTACCCAAATATTTTTATTCATTAACACATTTAGCATTATCTTTACATGTTGATTGTAAAGTTGACAATTTTGACAGATGAAATTATTAAATCATGCTAATGCAGGCATGTGAAAGGTTTTAATTTGATAAATCAAAATCTAAAACCACCTAAATAACATTATAACTTGTCAAATTAGCACTTTTTTTTTTTCTTTTTTTGATGCATTGGCAAATTAGCACTTGATGCATTAAAAGAGTGGAATCATAATGTATATCAAAACTTAGAGTGATGAGTGTTGCCCTTATTATTAATAAGTGGCTTTAGCTTAACTTATGCATAATAACTCCTACATCTTATATCGTTGAGGTTAAATACAATTCAATCTCACGTGGCACAGATAAATACACTTAACTCCCTCTCCCAGGTTAAAAGTTTTTCTTAATTTCTTATCAAAGTCTGTATAAGTCAGATAGTATAGGATGGTCTGTTGTTTCCTTTGTGAGATTGGAACCCGATATTATTCACTGTAGAAGTTTTATAACTCATCCCACCATCCTTGGTGGGTTGAATTATCACGATATAGTAGCCATTGAGCAGGGACTTGAAATATCCTCTCTGTCCCTAATTCTTCATTTGTAAATACCTTCTCAATTATGTTGGTAATTTTAACTCATTTATCTTTTTGTTGGTATTTCCATTTTATGGTTTTTTACCGTAGCAATATTTTCCGCCTGATTGTTTAGTAATATTGAATATTTTTTTATACTTTTATTTTAATTATGTTGTTTATAAAATTCTACGTAATTTGTTACTCATTATTTCTGCTTTAATTCAATGTGACAATCGTGATTGTTTATTTGGACTTTTTTGCTTATTTCATAGAATTGGAAGACTCCTGAGCAAGACACTACCTTTAGAAGATCCACCATTGCAAGAAGAGGATGCTCGCTTTCAACAGAACATTCTCTAAAATGCTAACCAAATTAGGCTGCGGATAAGGCAATGGCTGCATGGTGGATAACCTCCAGCACAACAATAAGAGAACACAAAACAAGAGTTAGAACCTGCATCACGATACCCAAGACGTATTTTTCAGCATGAATTTGAACATTGTCGGTTCTACAAACAACAAAAACACCACATCTTTCACGGACATTCTAAATAAAAAAAAAAAGTATACACAACAATTCTCACATGTTTGGGGCTCAAGTCAAAGTGATACAATATGTTAGGATGCACTTCATAGTAATTCGTTTAACTTACTTAGCAAGCAACAAAAGGAGAAATAAGCCTGCGAGTATAGTACTTATCATGTTTTTTAGAATTTAAGATAAAATATACCGGTAGAAAATTATGTAAAATTTTCTCTGATATATTTATTATTTATTATTTTAATATTTAAGGATAAAATAACCGTTATATAAAATAATAATAGAAAACTTAGAAAAATGAATACCAAAGTGATATTAATGATGAAATTCCATACGAGCTAAGTTATTTACAATTTATTTAGATATCAAAATATTATTAATGATGAAATCAAATATTAATTAAATTATAATTATGCAAATACCAAAATAATATTAATAATAAAGTTCATATTCCAAAATAAGTTATACTTTATTTAAAATATAAAATATTATTTATTATGCGCATATGAAAACAATACCACACTAATGCCGGCAAGTAGTATAGTAATGTAACTACAAGAAACATGTAATACTGTCTACTAATGCATAACTATATGTTTTCTTTTTAATATTTTGTCTTTTTGTTTATTTACATTTTTTTTCCCATTTCGCCCTGCTACTTTGTTGAGGTGTGATCCAAGAAGAGAGAGAGAGAGAGAGAGAGAGAGAGAGAGAGAGAGAGGGAGGCAGGGAGGATGATCGCTGACGGAGTTGAAGATGAAGAAAAATGGCTCTCCGCCGGGATCGCCGGCCTTCAACAGAACGCCTTCTACATGCACCGTGCTCTCGTACTTGCATCTATTTGTTCTTCTTTTGTGTATTCTGCGCGGTTCAGTTAAACCCTAGTTTTTGAGTTGCAATTCGTTTTCAATCTTAGGATTCGAACAATTTGAAGGACGCTCTCAAGTATTCTGCTCAGATGCTCTCGGAGCTCCGCACTTCGAGGCTCTCTCCTCACAAATACTACGAACTTTGTGTGTAATTAAGTGTGGCTGTTTCCAATTTCTTGATTCTGCTTGTTTTTTTTTTGCTTCACCATCTCAAAAATTTGATTTGGTGTCTAGATATGCGGGCATTTGATGAATTGAGGAAATTGGAGCTCTTTTTCAAGGAGGAGACTAGTCGTGGTTGCTCGATTGTCGAGCTTTATGAGCTTGTGCAGCACGCTGGCAACATCTTGCCGAGACTGTATGGGATCACTTTTTGGGATCTATTGTGTTCATTTGCTGAAATGTTTCGTTATCTTTTCGATGATGTTTCTTTACTGTGGGAATTTGCATTTGCATTCTATACAACTGCTTGTGTACTTCAAGTTTAGAAGCTAGTGTTGGCGGAAGGCACACTTAGACTGTTTGAAGGAGTATCATGCAAGTGATGGTGCTGTATTTGCATCTGCATTTCCTTTATGTTTTAATTTTCAAGTTCCTGTTGAAAGGCATATGCACGCACTTGAGACTCAAACATCTTATCATATCTGTACGCATCCCTTGGGTATTATACTCGTGAATGCAAAGCACTTGGATGATTATTTCATTTTGACAATCTGTTCAAAAGATGGTGTATATATGTATGAATTATCAGCATCCCAGGGTTTGTGAAGGTAGATGTGTGTAGCTAACCACTGAAAGCAGCTGTTATTCTTGACTCAAATTAGTGGCCTGCAAGTCATGATGGAGCTTTTGTCACTCTAAGACAGCTTGCATTTTATTACACTACGTCCACATGGTGGAGTTGTTCATTCTTCTTCTTCTTCCATTTTTCTTTCTCTTAGATATTTGCTCTGTACCGTGGGGTCTGTCTACATAAAATCCAAAGAAGCTCCCGCGAAGGATGTTCTTAAAGATCTTGTAGAAATGTGTCGTGGTATCCAACATCCTCTACGTGGGCTCTTTCTGAGGAGTTACCTGTCTCAAGTCAGTAGGGATAAATTGCCTGACATTGGCTCTGAGTATGAAGGGTAAGGATATTATGTGCTTCTCTATGATTTAGCTTCAAGGATAATCAGTATGAGGGCCAATAAAAATTTCTTCAGAGCTATAAGTTGAACATTCTTGTTTCCTGTTTCAAGAGCCATCTATGTTGCATTTTTGAGTCTTGACCTTGGATTCAGTTTTATAGTTTGCTGTACGCGGCACTGTCAACTTCTACCCCTTGCATGTCTGCTTGCTTTTTAAATCATACTTATGCTAATTTCCTTGAATACACATAAACCTTAGAGAAAAACATGTCAGCAGTTTAATTTCTGTACATCCATTATTAAGTATGTCTTCCATTAGAAACAACAATAAGCATGATATCCGCTGGTATAATTATGTTAGATTTAGGATTGTAATTATTGCAGTTTCTGTTATCTGCCTGATTTTGATCTTCAGGGAGTGTAAGAAACCAGTCGAGGATGGCTTTGCACATCTATTATTACTTGTTGGTGACGATAGAGCTGATTCTTTGGATAGCATGATGTTCTGAGTTTACAACTAATAGCTATGTTCTTAGGAATTAAGTCCTGATTCTAGGGTTTAAATTGAACATAGTGTTGTATGTATATGCATATCATCCACTTCTCCGATCGGTCGGCATGGATATTTCGAAAAATATTATTATTTCCTGTAATCTTGAAAAGTGTGCACGAAACATCTGGTTGGATCTGTTAGTACATGTAATTGTATACTAAAATGTTTCTCTATATATCTTCCAAGAGATGTGTCTATATTTTTGTTAATTTGGTAATTTCTACTGTCTATGCTTGTTATTATTGATGAATCATGTTTTTAGTACTCTGGATGGACCAAATTTGCTTAAACGTTCCTCTAACTCCTATAGAGATGCTGATACCGTTATGGATGCTGTTGAGTTTGTGCTCCAAAATTTCACCGAGATGAACAAGCTTTGGGTTAGAATGCAACATCAGGTATGATGAAAAATAGGAAGATCCAGTATTGTTTCATTTATCAGTTTTGTTTCTGTTGTCATGAAACTAAAAGTAGGTAATGAGAGTAGATTCATGTAAATGCAGGCATTTTCTGTTTTCAATTTGGAGTATTTATACTTTCTGGTACTGAATTCTGCCTTTCCATTGGGTGGTCTATTTTCAGGGACCTACTCGTGAAAAGGAGAAGAGGGAAAAGGAAAGGAGCGAGCTACGCGATCTTGTAATAATCCCCTTCATAATTATTGAGTTCTTTATCATTGATTGGGTGTACTCACAGAGTCTTGTTTTGTTCATTTCATTTTGGTTAGGTTGGTAAGAACCTTCATGTTCTCAGCCAGATTGAGGGTGTTGACCTTGAAATGTACAAGGAAATTGTGCTTCCCAGAGTGTTGGAGCAAGTAATTTGTTGACTTAATTTAGCTGATTGCATACTGTTTCTGTACTTGTAATTTGATGATATGCACCTTTGCGGGCTTCAGGTTGTTAACTGCAAGGATGAGCTTGCTCAATACTATTTGATGGATTGCATAATTCAAGTCTTCCCCGATGAATACCACTTGCAGACTCTTGAGACCTTATTGAATGCTTGCCCTCAACTTCAGGTAGGGTTAACAATATTACTATAATTCCTAAAACTTTGTTTCATTCTCTATTTATTTATCTTCTTTTGTATTTCTTATCTTGCTGAACTTCTGTAGCTATTCTGCATGCTTTTCCACAGCCTTCTGTTGATGTAAAAACAGTGCTTGCTCGACTAATGGAAAGGCTTTCAAATTATGCTGCTTCTGGTGCAGAAGTAAGTAATGCATAGAATGTTCTGAAAATCTGGTGCAAGCATGGTTCCTTATGAGTTCCATTTTGCAGGTCTTACCTGAATTTTTTCAAGTAGAAGCTTTTGCAAAACTGAACAATGCCATAGGCAAGGTAAATCTTCTTATTTTCCTTTTGAAATTCAAAGATCTTACGAACTTCTTGATGATGGTTTGAGCCTTTGGATTTTCCAGTACTTGCTTTCATTATTCTCTTTGTACTTAAAGTTGAACTGATCGGAAATGGTAATGACTCTAATTGGAAGAATTCAAATTCAAGATCTGATAAATCTCACAAGTATTATTATAGTGGGGATGATGACTATGATTTTTTTGTTTGTGTAGATTTTCTCCTTATTGTCTTACACTTGTGGATATAGAAATGCAAAGCTATTGTGGCTGTATTAAGTTTCCTTGAGTTGTCTTGGACTATGTACAATACATGACTTCCGTGACATTCATTGTATGAAAAGTAGAACAAACTTTCTATTAGGAAGCAAAGCATGTAAAATTGTCCTTGATGCAGCCATGAGGTCTTTTCAGTGCAAGTTGTGTGTTCTTCATATACGCACATGTGCTCATGATTCGTAAGGACAGCATCTCTGCTTTTTTTTCTTGATATACTTTTGATTGTGATTTGTGCAAATTATATCATTTGAAGGTTATTCTGATCGTTTCTAATCTTCAGACACATATATTGCATCGGTTTTTGGGTTATGCTATTCTTGACCTTTAGATGTATTGAGTCACTCAATACCTATAACTATATGCATATAGAAAAGTCCTATCGTGTTAATCTGACTCCCATTTTGGTGCAAGTTTAAGTTTTGTGGTCTTTGGTTTTCTGGTATTTCTTCCCCGCCAACTGGTGTCAGTTCTTGAATGCAGGTGATAGAAGCACAAGAAAATATGCCTATTGCTGGAGTTGTGACATTATATGCATCTCTTTTGACATTTACTCTACAAGTACATCCTGATAGGCTTGATTACATTGACCAAATTCTGGTAAGTTCTTTTATTTGTTGTAATATGTTCTAGGATTACTGTACGTCATCTCTGTTTCTGTCTTGCCTTGTATCCTTCTTGAGTCTTGTTCAACGTTACCCCTGCTTAGCTTGATGATACCTGCAAAATTTTCTTAGATCGTCTGATCCAGTTGCATGTATAGATAGATATCTTGTATGATTTTCATAAACATTGTTGCTTTTTGCAATATCATGGAGTGGATTTATCTAAAGACGAGTCAAGTGTATAGTTACACCTCTCTCATTTGTTCTTTCGAAACCCTGTGCCCATGTTTTAGAAGACATAGAAAAGGCACTTCCAGCTGCACCTTATTCACCATGCAGACGAGATATAAATATGGCCAATAGTTCAATTAAAACTGTGAAATGCTACCTAGTTTCTTCTTATTCTAGTTCCATGAGGCCTGTGAAAAATGTTGTGCTTACACTTTCTAATCTCTCTGCTAATGTTTGTAGAAGATTAGAGTTTGACACCATTATATTGTTAAACTCTCCTCTCTGAAAGTTAATCTTGCTTTTCACTAATCCCCTTGTTGTATTGCGTGTTTATGACTTATAATTACATTCAACAACTTTCCTCTATAAAAGGTAATCTTGCTCTTCACTTACACCCTTGGTGTATTGTAGAATTTCTTTGTGACTTACCAGGTGTTCATAATGTGAAGATAGGAACTCCTTTTGTTTTCGTAATATATCATTGTCACCAGCCAGAGGCTACTCACTTTCCTGTAGGGAGCATGTGTAAAGAAACTTTCAGGAAAAGAAAAGCTTGATGATAGGCAAGCAACAAAACAGATTGTCGCACTTCTGAGCGCTCCACTTGAGAAGTATAAAGATATAGACACTGCACTAAAGCTGTTGAATTATCCCCGTGTCATGGAGTATCTAAATGCTCGAACAAATAAAGAGATGGCCAATGTTATCATTCAAAATATAATGAAAAACAAGACTTGCATTTCAACTGCTGAGAAGGTATGTGTTTTCTTGATGTGCTTTAGTTGGTTGAAGTTTTGCTTCCTGTTTGACATGGAGTTTTTGGTACAACAGGTGGATGCACTGTTTGAATTGATAAAGGGACTCATTAGAGATTTAGATGAAGATCTTCATGATGAGGTGCTGGAAGATGTTTGCTATCGAGTTATATGTGGCTTTTACCAACATTTCTTTCTTTATTTTATCATCTTTTCTTTTTTGCTCTGAGATACATTTTTTCTTTTGTATTATCAGCTTGATGAAGAGGACTTCAAAGAGGAACAGAATTCTGTTGCACGTCTTATCCAAATGCTCCATAGTGATGATCCAGAAGAGATGTCGAAGGTAATCACTATTTTCAGTGACCCACCATTTCTGTTTTGTGGCAGTGTTTGGTTTTGTTGTTGACTTTTCAATTACAGTGCTAGCCAAAAATTGATGTAAGGTCTTCTCATACTTTTTCTATCATTGCAACTCTGATATGTACTGTATAAGTTGGTATCTGTGCTTAAGTTTAGCTTTACATTCGTCTCATATGTTTCCATAGAGATATAATCAGATGGGCGGGTACCTCCGCAGCTATCCTTTTTCTCTTGTTGCCCTCTATTACCAAACAGGAAACAGTTCAAATTCTTTTCTTCTCCTTTTCAGCCTTGCGAATTTTGCAATTGAGAAGGGACTACTCATACTCGTGAGCCTCCCCACCAGAAAAAATGAAATTTAAAAAACATATGTAAAATAAGATAAATCAATGAATGAATCCAGTCATCAATGCCAATGGTGTAATTCGCTGATTTCAGTGGCGAAAATTCCTCATACTAGGAATTGAGCGCCCATCCTGCAGTTTGAAATTTGTAGTTTCTTTTGGGTTCATGATTTGACACACACACACACACTCACATATATCTATATATATATATATATATATGTAAACACACATTGCTAAAGAGACAGAAACTTGATCTCAATAATGTGGACTATTATGGAAGTTGTGGGTGATTCTCCATTCTTAATTACCATATAGGCTGCAAAGACCATCTCATATTGAGGCTATTTCAATTGTTCAAATATTGCATGTGGTGCCTGAAATAAGCATTGCAAATACTTATCCTTCTTTTCTGACATAAAGTCAAGTTGGTGTGTCAACATGGAAAGGTCATAAAAAATTAGAAGAGCTCATCAGGAAGCTAGAACAATTTTTGAGATGAGTCTGCAGTTCTATGACTGGCAAATATACAATGTTAGACCCTCCTATGACATCGGGGTCTACTACAAAAGCTTTGTTTGACCAAAATGCTCCGTCGTTGACAAGTTGTAGGGGACATATTTCTAATGTGGACTGCAAAGTGGCTTCTTTCGTTTTTCCTCTTTTTCCTAAAATACTCCTACATATATACCTGCTATTGCATCATGACTTAAAAACTTAAGAGTTCAGGTTGTATATGGTATCAGTATTTTTTCAGGATAATTTTATTCCTATGTAATTGAGGGTTAAAAATGACATTTTATGCATCTTTATAATTAAGAAAAATATATATACAACCATTTATCTATAACCTGCTTAACAACGTTGTCATATGAAAGCACATTCTGAGTAATTGGTACTGTAAGTCCTGTTGATCAATGTTTGTTGCCAGTTTTGTATTTTTGATCATTTTTTATTTCTCAATATCACCTCAGGATAGGTACATAACCCTATCAGTTACATTGTTTACCTGATTAAGTGGTGAACTGGTGATTGCATGTGCCGTCCAAACTCTTCTCATTTTTTGCTATTGAGTACTCCATTGGTGCATGTGCATTAGGACTGGGCATGGGAAGAACATTTAAGACTGAGCAAATTGCTTTGCTGCCAGTTGAATTCAGGCCTGTTGCCTTATCACTGTTTAAACCTATAACAGATTACATATATGACAATATCACATTGGCTGTACTTTTAGTGATAATGTTGAACATCACACAGATAATAACCTAATATTTTTAAATAATATTGATTTGATATAAAAGTATCAGACCTCAGCTGCACTGAAATTAACTTGAGGTAAATCCATATTCATATAGTAAGACAACATGCTTACAATTTTTATCCCTCTTCGTCACTGTTCTCATTTTTATTGATTATTAGCTTTTTCCTTCACATTCTTGTGTTTCCTTTATTTTTAACATCGTATAGACTCTTCTTGATTCAGTGTATTATCTTTCCTACGTCGTTCCTGGAAATGATCTTCCTGTATATGTTTTTAGTTCATTAGTTGAAGTTGACTTGACCGTAACTGTATAGCAA
Organism: Sesamum indicum; assembly: GCF_000512975.1. NCBI lineage: Eukaryota > Viridiplantae > Streptophyta > Magnoliopsida > Lamiales > Pedaliaceae > Sesamum > Sesamum indicum. The sequence goes on along the minus strand of NC_026159.1, from coordinate 7,541,287 downwards.
AATTGTCTATATTTGCTGCTTCCATTTCATGATAGTTATATGCTTGTTGATTTTCAGATCATCCATACTGTGAGGAAGCATATTTTGACTGGAGGACGAAAGAGGCTTCCATTTACGGTCCCTCCACTTATATTCAGTTCCCTAAAGGTATATCAGTTTTTCATCTTATTCATTTTCCTATTTTATACTTGATCCTCCCGAGCACAAAGATTAGAAGCCATCCGAAAATGATCATAGGTTAACACTGCCTAGGATCAATGTATGCATTGATGGCTGCTCCTGTTCATCTATAGTAATGCAGCCTGTTCTTAGTTTAGAGAAGCATGAAAACATGTTATGTTATCTCGATTACTTAGTGACGAATGACAACCAGTTGACAAGGAATGTAGTCCCACATAGTGTCCTAGAGATTGGTGTTTTAAAACTTGTGGACTGTAGACTAGCGAGTTTTTGGTCAAGATTAGCCTGTAAGCGTCAAGACATAATTTATTCTAAAGGTAGGGTTTTCTAGTATGTAATTTACATAAATTTCACCAGCTAAATATGGTCATGTAGTTTCATGAGAAATGGCATTTGCTCTACTGCTGCCTAGAATGTTGAGTACGAAGGTCTACTTGTGAGGTGTCAGCAGACCAGTGTTTAATGTTTCATTGGTTAAAAGCCAGCTTGTTTGGAAGTATACGTTTCCTGGGATAACAATGGGAGCTCTTTTTTGGCCCCGTGTTTGTTGATATGACCCTTGTGTTTATTAAGAGGCAATATTCATGGGGAGAAAGGGGCTAGAGTTGGGATCGGTTATGTCCGAAAGGAGCATGAATTCTTGAGTTTACTGCAATGTTTTGTTACACCCTTTTCATCCAAAACATGGATAAGTTGTCCCACAAGAATCACAAGGTGAAAGTTTTCATATTCCTGTATGACCCATTAAGGTAGAATTTGGCTTCAGTTTTGGAATTAAATCTGTGTATGAAATGGCATTTTAGATTATGATAAATGATTCTATATATCTTTAGGATTTGATAAAAATGCATATATCTGGGAAAAAATTCCAAAATCTTTGGAACATGCCCAAAATGGGATGCTGGAGATGTGACTCATTTTAAAACTCTAGTCAAAATTAACTTCCAGGAATATTACAGTTTGCATAACTATTATAATGTGCCTCCATTCACTCATCTTCACCAATTTCTGCCACTTGCCTCAGCTGGGCCTCCATTTGTTCTTAACCTTGAGTTCTCCTTTACCTGATTTAATCTAACCCTGCATTCAGCCTGCAGGACCAACCTTCTCTGATCCTGATTTATGTGGTCACCGAGGTCGACACTAAACTACAGTCACCACCCACCCACCACAACATTTATGATGTGTTGTTATGTATTAAGTAACTTTGTTGCTAGGGTTTAGATTTATCATCCTTCCATGAATTCATAATCATCATCATGGTTGGTATTTGAAAAGTCTGCACATGGATATTTTCTTGGAGGCTGATTTTCATTTGAAAAGGTTGCTACTTAGAATTAGAATTTAGAGCTGTATCTTTTCCCATGGCTGTTGGCGATGGATGCATTGATTCTGAAATATGTGATATTACCCCATGCAACATCCCATGCTAACAAGGGGGAGGGAGGGAGGGGAAAAGAATTTCAGAATGCTTTAAAAATTGATGGGGATGTGTTTGCACTATCTGATGTTTCTATGTCTTCTTCAGTTGGTAAGGCGACTGGAAGGTCAGGATGAAAGTGTATCTGGAAATGAGGCATCAACTACACCAAAGAAGATCTTTCAGATAGTGACACAGGTACTAGTGGTTTTGCCTTGGAATTGATTCATATATTTTATGTTGTTCTTTGGCTGGTATCTTGGCCATTAACCTTGCTTTGGCTGTTCCATATTATCTCATTTTGGTTCTGATGTCCTTCTAACACCTATAATTGATTTCTTTGAATAAAGTTTCTGTGCTCCACTTCATAGGTAAAGTTCACTTAAAGTTCCCCCCTCAATTTTCTCGTATTTGGATGCATCCAACTGTTGCTTTTACGCCGACTGTAGCTATCTTGATAGAGATCTTCTGGCTGCTATTTCAACTGGAAATATCTGTGTGATTCTTTTCTGTTGCGATTACCTACTTCAATCTTTTAATAATAGATGGGAATAACATCTCATCTTTACTGTAGATAATTGAGTCGTTGTCAAGTATACCAGTACCTGAACTGGCTCTAGGGTTGTATCTGCAATGTGCTGAGGTACTTTATCTTAGCCTGGAATCTTAGATGGTGTATCTATATTTTGTCCGACCTGTGGTTGCTAATTTGCTTTATCTCAGGCGGCAAATGACTGTGATCTTGAACCTGTCGCATATGAATTTTTCACCCAAGCTTATATTTTGTATGAAGAAGAAATCACGGTAAACCTTCAGTTTCCTTGTCATATTCTTTTGGTTGGCAGCAAATAAATTTCTTAGTTCGGCTTATTGTGAATTGACGCCATGTGTACTCACCTCTGCCTGGATTACTTCTCTATAGGATTCAAAAGCTCAGGTGATATGCATACATCTAATAATAGGAACACTTCAGAGGATGCATGTCTTCGGCGTTGAGAATAGAGACGCATTGACGCACAAGGCTACAGGGGTAAATTATTGTAAGCCTATGTAGTCATAATATAGCCACATGTCAACCCAGTTTAATATGGGTCAATGCTGTGTGAACTTATTCTGTTTATCTTAGTATATGGAAGATTCTTATTTGTTGGTACCATAAGTATGTGCGTATCTTTTCATCCTCCCTATTCCTTCTCCAGTATTCTGCGAAGCTATTGAAGAAGCCTGACCAGTGTAGAGCTGTCTATGCATGTTCGCACCTGTTCTGGCTTGATGAACACGACCGTATCAGAGATGGAGAGAGGTGCGTTGATACAATTTTGGTATCTGTCAGAGGCCGTTAGAATCTTGATTGAATTTTTGAAGTTTCTTTTTCTATTTTTATGTGTTGTTTTTCCTTTCTCAATCTTATGTATTGTTCAATGTTTCGTTTAGGGTCTTGCTTTGCTTAAAGCGTGCCTTAAGAATTGCAAATGCTGTTCAACAAATGGCTACTGCAACTAGAGGCAGCGGCGGATCAGTCGTGCTCTTTATAGAGATACTGAACAAGTGATGACTGCAACTCATATAATTGACTTTATATTTGCTATTATCTTTATATTAGGGAATATTCATTGCCTTTTCATTTGATCATTGTTAGATATCTCTATTTCTACGAAAAGGGGGTCTCGCAGATAACTGTTGAATCGATCCAGGACCTGATCGAATTGATCAGAAGCGAGATGAACGGTGACAATGCATCATCAGATCCAGCAGCAGATGCTTTTCTTGCAAGTACATTACGGTACATACAGTTCCAGAAGGACAAAGGTGGTGCAGTGGGCGAGAGATATGAGCTCATCAAGGTGTAATTTATTCACAGGTTTTAAAGAAGTGAAATTAGTAGAACTAAACACGAGTTATTACTGGTCGATTTTGGTTTGGTTTAATTTTTAACACCTATAGAATTTGCCAGCTCTACTTTTGAGCTGAATTAAATGCTCACTTTGCACATTCTAACATCTTTGGAGTCCTGCTATAGAATGTTGATAATTGTAGTGAACTTTTGAATTGATACTTGACTGCAGTTGCATGTCTGGATTGTTGAAAAAGAGTCGCAATAAGCAAGTGGTACATAATCTATCTGTAATTTCCTCACAATGAGTTTTCTTACTCAGACAATCGCGTCGCACATTGATTTGAATATGATACTGTGTAAATGTACAAATTGTTGCCATTTTATTTAGTAGTTATTTTGCTGTTGTTTTAATAAAGCAAATGAAAGTTCAAGGGATGGCAGCAGTCGATGCTCAGAAAACAGGTTTGTCTCATAGTCGCCTCGTTTGTGTGGTATGTTTACTCATAAAACTAGTAATATAATGCAATGTTGGTAAGCAAGGAATGTGCATTTCATTTTGAGTTGGTGTTCAGATGTTTAGAGTTGATATATAGTTTTGCTTTTGAACTGCTCAAGTTCTTTCAAGACAAAAATTGTGATTTTCCTATCAATTTTGCAACTTACGGGTAGAATTATACATATTAAGTTTTTTCTCCAACAATCTAATTTTAATTATTTTTTACTTTTGTTTTCAGAACACTTCTAAGTTATAGCTGAAATTATATATATATATATATATATATTTAACAATTTATTCACACCATAAAAGTAAAAAGAAGAAGTTATTTGCAAATTTGTGGAGTGTAAGCCCTAAAGTTTCTGTACCAAGTCACAAACTTGGAAGTTAGGATGTAGCATCCAGGTTTTCCGTTGGGTCTTAAGATAGTCCAAAACTCCAAAGTTTTCCTGTCTCCGACATTCTTTTATGTTGCGATTTCTAGTGAAGTTAAGTGGGTCCATTGGGTACCCAACCAAAAATTAGAAATAAGTTTAAAAATTTAAATTTTCCCCTTTTCTTCTATTTTTGCAGAATCCGAACACTCACTGTTTTTCTACTTTAAATGACTAAAATGTGCTTCAAAGACGGACCTCAAAGACATGTCTAAACAATTAAAAGCAAAAATGAATAGGTCATGTAAATAGATTAAAATGTGTACCCTATGTCTTAAAATATGATTATACTCCTATTGACTGAACAATCCCGCATAAAATTAGAAACTAGAAAATAATATCTTAATGAACCAGAATAAGAAAACGTAAAATGACTAAAGTCTAGTCTCTAGGTCAAAATAGTAAATGCGTAAACAAGAACAATAAAATCTCTGTAAGCTTAAAGCAACATATAAATATGAGAAATTATAAAAATATTTCTCAAAGATCAAAGCCACATTTTGGTGTGGAATGACAAATATAAAGCATGGTAATTAATATGAAAAGTGGCGATAAACAACAGAAACATGAAAATAATCGGAGGATCCTAATCCAGTGTTAAGCGTCCCTTGATGCATAGTCGGCCACTGAACTGCCCATAGGCCGACTAACAATCTTTGCCAACAGATGCTGGATTTTCAGTCTTAGACTTTTAGGTGAAAGTTTTTTGTGGTTGTATACTTGTAAATACTACGTTTACTCAGGGGGTACATTACATTTTGAGGTGAGATTTTTAACTTTTCAGTATCTAGTGTAGTCAATAGGATTTTATCCTTTTAAGACTATAATAAGGAAAAATGAGTATTTGAAGCTTGGTGTAGTCTTGCGTCTATTGTCCCACTCAAGGCGATCCCCTTGCCTCAACATTCGTGTGTACAATGTATATTGGTTTCAGTTATTAATGTAATCCACGTTATAAGTTATGCCCAATTTACTGCTTTTATGCTACACCTTTCTTGCTTGTGCTGCTACTGTCAGATATTGTGTTGCTGTTCTTGCTGGCACCCTGTGCGAGTGTCAACTGTAATTCAATTGTTGTTGCTATCGGGGCAAAAATAGTCATTTATTGTCAGTCTATTAGCCCCACGGTACCCCTTTTCATATTAATAACTGAACCTTAAGGCCAAGGCAGGTTGCTGTGATCTACATGTGTTCTGCAAGAATGCCACGCTAAGATACTGAGGGAGAAGATGGGCTATGTTGCCCAACGAGAGAATTGCAAGCATGGAGGATGAGAACTCCCAATTATAGGATTAGGTGCAGGTCTAGGAATGTCAGCAAGTGGCCTAGGAAATGGTTGGTACCTTTGGTGGCTGTAGTATTGCCGAGATGTGGCATGAGATGGAGCTGATGTCCATCTAGATTGGGTTTATTTCGACGTGTTGTGAGTAGTATTCTTGTTCTTGTTTATGACCTGGTTGCTAGGCTTTAGATTCTTGAACTGAAGGCCTTTAGTGACGCTCGTAATGCAGAGGAGGTTGAGAACTTTCTTTTAACATGGAGTTGTACTTCCTTGCTGCAAACTTTGGGGACAAGGCGATGAAGGTGTCAATTGTGATAATGTACTTGATTTGTGATGCCAAACTCTATTCGCACACCAAATATGTTGATATTCAGGCCAATAAAATGCAACTGGATACTTGGGGCTTTCTTCGAGAAGCAATTTTAGAGTAGTTATTTTTGGAGAACATGAATTACAATGCTAGGCGGGCATTGCGGAAGCTGGAGCATATAACCTCCATGTGTGAAAGCCTTCTCAATAGTCGGCACTGATTTTGGATATATGGGACATGTCAGAGAAAGATAAGTTCTTCAACTTTGTGAAGGACTTGAAACTATGGCGCGTTTGAGCTACAACATCAATAGGTGATTGATTTGGGATCGACTATAGGAGCGGCGACACGCTTAAGGAATTTCAACTTAAAGCCCCGAAGGGGAGGACATGTGACGTCTAACTTAAAACAAAATAAGCTGGGAGGTACAAAATCATTTAGGAGTAATTCCAATGCAAGTGAGAAAGATAGAAAAACCCCACATGTAGAATAGAATAGTTTGCAGTGACAATTGAATAGGAACAAGCCCTAAGAGAGCAAGCAGGGGGTGCCACAGAAGAGCAACGAATGTTTTTTGTGTGACGACCTACATTCATATTAGGACTGTCCGAAGGAACATTATAAAATGCGTTGGCGATCTTTACTGAGAAGACATTTCCAACAAAGTCAATGGACCACGAGCATCTGCGAGTGGTGAGAATATGTTTGAAGCGAAAGAGGAAAATTTAGGTGCCATTTCACAGTGGTGCAACACATGGTCGCAAAGAAGAATGTGCCACTTGGGACGGGAAGACTGCCACTGTTTTAACTAGGAGCCATTTTGAGGATGAAACTAATGTACGTGGACAAGAAGATTCATAGAAAACCCATGATCGATATTGGAGCTAATCACAACTACCTTGGGAACACCAAAATAAGGTATATATATATAATTAAGTTGAGCATGAATTGCAAAAGCCCAAGCCACAACATACAAATTAATTCAAATTCAAATAATTTAAAATTTTAATTTTAATTATTCAAAATAAAATAATAAAAAATAAATAACATAAAAACAATTCAATTTAATAAAAAAATAATTTATTACTTATAAATAATTAAATCTGCACCCAATTTTGTAACACATATTATTGTCACAAAAGTTAACAACATATAAACAGAAAATCATTTCAAAATTCGTTCCAAATTTGAGTCTATTGCAAATTTATTTAATCCGTCATAATTTTTTTTCCGATTCTAGCCACCAGTACGAACGGGCAATTACCCGTCACAAAATTCATTCTAAATTAATTAAAATGCGTTTCAAAAACCCGTTCTAAAATAATTATTTAGTTGAGATCACGACACACAAACAAAAATACGTACATGCATAATTATACCCATCCTTAATTTTATACATTTGTCCTTCCAAGAATTAGGAATCATCACTCAACAAATTAAAGATGGTTATTAATTACTAATAATAATATTAATTAGCAAGTTTGGGGAAAAATCTGGTGAGTGTCAGCACATGGCGTACTTCTGTGTCCAGGTACGAGCCATTGTATCGTATTTGGATCTATCCGTTTTGTACATATGGGCTATCTCTGGAACCAGTGGGTCATCCGGGTTTGGATCTGTCAGCAATGAACATATGGAAAGTAAAACCTGCATCCATCCACCCATATATATTAATATTCAAATGTACAGGATTATTTCGTAATTCTAACAAAATAAAGGACTAAAACGTCAAATGAGTATAGTTGCAGGACTAAAAATGCATTCAAGCCAACAATTATAAAGCCAATAATTAGTATCACGTGTACTGTGACGACGAGGTAATAGTATACAGTAAAAACTTTATACACGATTCTTGCTACTTTACGAAAAGATCAAAATTATTATCATATAATATAGTAATTATAAAATTATTATTTAATATATTTTTTTATCATGAATATTATTATTTTTTGAAATTGTAGTGAATTAGGAGGAGCATAAAGTAAATAATAGTACCTTGGATATGGTGAGAGCTGGACTCCACTGATCCTTGAGGATATCTAAGCATATATTCCCATTATTGTTTATGTTTGGATGGAACACCCTTGTCCTGAAGGCTACCTGATCAAACCATGCATCATTTCCTTAATTTTTCCATCAACATATGATTTTTTCTAGGGAAAAGTATTATTTTAGTCTGCTAAGTATGTCTAATTTTAATTTTAGTTCGATAATTATGTTCATTTTTATTTTGGTCCAGTAACTTACGAAATTGCTTATTTTTGGTTCTTTGTCAGATTTTCGGACGATTTTATCCCTATGAGTGCATATGGACTAAAACTGCCTTTCAAAAGTTGCATAGGGGTAAAATTATCCGAAAATAAGGTAAAGATAAAATTAAAATGGGTAACACGTTTCGTTTTAATTCATTTTAGAACATTTTTAAATTTTATAACTCTTAAATTTGTAAAGTATTGGGAAAAAAACAAAAAGTGTCGTGTTGAAAATATGTCAGACACATTATCTCATGTAAGAAGCTTTTTCTTTTAGGGTTAAATATATTTGACACTGCTGAATTATGCATCAAGTGCATTTACCTTCATAAATTATAGAATGTAACAAAATGCCCCCTCATGGTATGGATAATTTTTTTTATGACTTAAATGCCCTTATTATTTTCACCCCTTTGAAGTATATTTATTACCATTATTTTTCTAAAACGTAATTTGAATTACTATGAAAATTTAATTTAAAGTAAATATTACCCAAAATTTATGATTGTTATAATTAATATAAAATCTATATAAACTTTATAAGTTTACAATGATTGTATTTTTTACATAACTGTTCAAAAGGTTACATAATTTTTAGGCTAAATTGCATAAAACACCCCTGAGTTTTAAAAACTCAGCAAAAAGAACCTTCTTCGATTTAAAAATAAGCAAAAAAACCCTTTGTGTTTTAAAACTCAGCCCGATCGTTCCTCTCCGTTAAATATGACTAACGACAATAGCGACGTGGGGGCGGCGATGGCCATTTTTTTTCTTTTTAAGTTAATTAACTCAATTATAATTAATTTTAATTAACTTAATTATAAAACATAATTAATTTTAATTTTTTTAGTTAATTTACTTATGTTTAGTTTTAATTTTTTTAATTAACTTAGTTATTAGATATTTAATTATTATTTTGTTTGATATATATTGGATCTCTTTTTTCTTTTAAATATATATAATACTAATTTAAATATAAATATTATTCATAAAAAAGTAATATAATTAATAAAATATTTAAACCTAAATAATAATTTAAATTTAGTATATTATTTAAAAAAAAATATTTAGTACATAAAGTAAAGTATAGATTTTTAATATATTATTTTTTATAATATATTTTTTTATTTTTTGGATATTTTATATCTAATATAAATATATTTTTAAAAAATGTTGAAATATGAAAATAATGTATATAAATATGTATAAAGAGTATTTTTATCTTTTAGGTGTTTCTAAAAGTTTTTGAAATAAAAAATAATAAAGTAATAAATTTAAATATAATTTATTTCATTTTTTAGTCATAATGGCAAAACAAATGCACACAAAACAAGCTAAAAAGGCCTTAATCTCTTATATAAACATATAAAGAGTATTTTAATCCGTAATGACCTAAAATATTGACCAAAACAATAGAAACTGACAACCAAGCGCACCACCTGTGCCTGCATGCCACATTTCGTTAATTGTTAACAGAATGAGGTTTTTTTATGGGGTTTTGAAAACAGGAGGAGGGTTTTTTTTGTCTATTTTTAAAATATAAGAGACTCTTTTACTAATTTAATAAAACACTGAGCGGTTAGCCTAATTTTTACTTGTGTTGTTATATATATTGAAAAAATTTTAAAAATAATTTTTCAATACAATGTGAACATATTACATCAAATAAGTATATATATATATATATATTAAAAAAAGGAAAAGAAAAAGGGGAAGAGAAGGTTGTACCTTGGGAGGTTTGAAAGGATAATCAGGTGGGAAATGAATGGTAACTTGGAAAACACCACCAGCATATGGGCTGTCATTTGGTCCAATTATGGTTGCTTGCCAGTGGAACATGTCTTGAGCCACAGGCCCTGAAATTTTCATTTTTTTTCAATTATTAACAATAATATATGTGTAATAGATTATACTACTTAATTTGAACATATCATAATAAATATTTTTAGATTACATTAGTTTTTGTCCATCAATCTTCTCCTATATTTACTTATGTCCATCAATAAATTTAATATACTAAAACATATGTATAATTTTAAAATTCTGATGTATTACTGATTTATAGCGTCGTGCGAATAATATCAAAGATTGTAGATCCAAGAGTTTTTATAATATATAATAATCTCTATACGTCTGTGTGCAAAATATAGAAAATCATTATTTGGCAAAATTTATTTAAAGTGTCTTATAAATTCATACATCTTACAAGATGCTTTTAGCGTTCATAATATAATAGATCTTATCTTAAAAAAACAAAAATTTGGAGTGTTTGGATAAAATAAGATTATGGAGATTGTGAAATGTTAGTAACCGTCGATCTTACAACTAACGTGGTTAGAACTGAGGCATTTGTTAAATTTTTTAAAATGAGTTAAAAACTCATTACTTCTTTTCTTTAAGGGGCTTATTATAAGCCCTTAACATCTTCTTTTCGAATCTTACAGCTCTATTTTTAAAGAAAACGAAAAAACTGCCAAACACTTTTCAACATCTTATAAGCTCTCAAACGTTTCATAAGACGTTTGAAAAGTTTACAGACTCACTCAAATACCATATAAATAACTTGTGGATCTCTCGATATATATATATATCTCAATTGTACCTGCACTGCATGAAGTCGGAGGGTCTCGCTGCAGCTCTTTGAGCTCCTTGAGAATTCTCCTCGACGCCATTAATTATATAGGTCGACCGATTTGAACACAAACTCTTTAGAGGCTAATAAACACTATGTTTGCTAATTAGGAACTATATAGCTAGAAATGTAGCAAGGTGGACAAGCTATGAATGTGTCAACCAATGACCAAAACAAGCTTTATTTATAGATGGAGAGTTTATGGTACAAATTCCATGGGATAAAAGTTGGGACTCCTTTGAATTTTTTGTTCAAAAGAGGGACCATTTGACTTTAAGAGAACCCTCCCATTTTACTTGCTTTTCAATCGCATCAATCCCATATCTCAATAAGGAGAATAAGATGTTTTAGAAATACCACTTTATGGGATGATCAAATAATTTAATAGTATCACTTTATTTATGTGAAAGATAGGTTATATAGTGAGGTCTTTGAAGGAAATTGAAGAACTAGTTTCGATCTTTTTTACGAAAAAAAGAATGCGGAGATTATTATAAAGTATGATAAAAAAATCCTTTTTTTTTTGGGGGGGGGGGGTTTGATTTTTTGATGGAGTATATTGTAAAGAGTTGCTTCGGGGAATAATTAGATTATTGAATTTTGAGAATTTATTCTTTTCTTAGGTGTTTTCGATGTTTTATGATGGATATTAAGTGTTTTTTTTTAATTAGAAGAGTGGACCTGATTAGATTTTTTCTAAATATTATATTTTTTTTATTGATGTAATAATTTTAAAGTATTTTAAATTTTTTTAGTAAAATGAATGCCTGAAGTGTGTGTTGGGAATCTTTTTCGAATATTATATTTATATAGTAAGTATAATATCCAAGAAAGAAGAAATATGTCAATCATTATAGAATATTATGAATAAAAATAAAGAAATATATAGATTTAAATTGATTAGTATTATACACAAATAATTTTAGTTATTAAGATTAATATATTTTATATTCTTTAAGGATTTTTTCTTTTGGGTAACAATAATTAACTTAGGGAATTCATTGATAATATTTTTATAATATTTTTACAAAAAAATTTATAATATTTTTAAAAAAAAATTTAAATTGCATAATAGTATGTTATAATTTAATAACCATTGGACTATATAAAATAGCGCAAACTTATTTATGCAAAATTCAATATTGAATTTTTTACTAACTTCATTTACGGAACATTTTGAAATAACAATAAAATATTATCATATTTCCACCCATTGAGAAATTAAAATTATTTTGTAAGTTTCAAATATTATAAATAAAATCTTATTCAATTAATAAAATACATTATTTAAAAAATATTATCCTGATATATATAATTTCTTCTAAAAAAGGTAATTCATATTAAATGACCCTTTTATAAAGTTTCCAAAGGTAACTTTTTATTCCCTCCATAAAAAAAAATTAACAATACCTGAAATTAATAAAAAATAAAAAATAAAATTAGAATTATATGCTAACAGTACAAATATACAATAAGAAATTAAAAATGGAAGGAATGTAGCATAATAAAAATGGAAGCAGTTTAGATGATGATAAGTTATTGATGCAGTCTCCCCGAAAAGTTTGAGATGTGTGAAGTGTGTTTAGATTGCAAATTTACGATTATACTGTCAAGTCTTTTGTCTCATTCAAAAGCCCCAATTTTAAATTATCACGTGATTGTCGCGTGACATTTTCTTGTGAGTTCTAAAATTTTTCATCCAAAACGGATCAACATTCTCAAATTTTTAATATTATAGAATTAGATTGCGAAAATAAATCATACGGGACTAAAATTGCCACCCCTTACCACAAAAATGGCAACTTCCTCTTATTAAAATCATAAAAATTTATTATGGAGACAAACTAAAGAATCTTGTATTAATTTTATATAACAATATTAAATAATTGTCACTCTTTTAGTTCTTATTTTGTTTTATTTTTTGTAATGACTTTTGATGAATTTAATTTATTATTCAGTAAGTCAATTAATTACATTTCATAGGCTACGCTAGTTTTGTAGCTTCGTGCACTGTGATACATAATTTTAAATTTAAATTAATTACATACATTATTCTGAAAAGAATTTAATTTGTCCACATATATACAGCAAGAAATGTAATTAGATAAATCTTGTACAATTTTTTTTATTATATCTAGTTCCATTGTAATGATTAGGGATAAAATGAATTTAGTATATTTAGTTTTTGTTTGGCTTCTAAATTATTAATAGTTGGTTAATTTGTTATTATTTAACTATTCTTTTAGCTATAAAAAATACTAAATTATTAAAGTACAAGACTCGTTTTTTTTTTTTTTAATTAATGACATAACTGAAATGCACCATTTTAATTTTACCCCTTATTAGTGAATGTTAATGAAATATTTCATTCACTTTATTTTAGACGTAATTAGAATTTAATAGTCAGAGACCATAGCAAGGTGCGAATGGAGTTTAGTTCGATCAGTGAAATTGAGGTCACATGACTATTCGGACAGAACATTAATAATTAATTATTATATGATGTCATTAGTTCTTTTCCTCTTACAAAAAAAAAACTCTTATAATTAACCGTAATAATATTTTCGTTTTAAATTAGGATCATGGATTAATCATTCTTTCCCCAAAAATTATAATACAATTAATGATAATTGGTGAGAAAATTACAAATTATATCTGGGATTAGGGATGATAGTGAACTTTAAACAGTCATAACTCTCTCATGCAAATTTCTTCATACACCCATGATCTGTATAACTGGGAGCTCTTCATTTTTAGGTGTATATGAAAATGTTTTCCTCAAAGAAATACAAAAATTAAAAACAGTTAAATTACATCAACCCCTCTGAAATTTGATTTAATTATATAAATATTTTTTCGTCATTTATAAAATTACAAATACACCATCAGAAGAGTACTAGTATAATATACTTACAAAATTTTACCAGTTAATAAGAGGCACATTTGTAGATATTAAGTGTACTCATAATTTGATGAAGAGTAAAAGGTGTTTGTATAATTAAAATGAAGTGAAGTGTACAATATGATTAATCTCTATTGAAAAAATGATAAAAGAGTTTTGTTATATCCCCTTCCAATTTTAAGGGTTAATAATTAGGGGCGTGATAGAGTACAAAAAGTTGCAAGCATTTGAAAAATACAAAGTTGAGGCCACCAGCGAAGCATCTTGTAAAAGAAGAATGTGAAGGAAGCATGGCTAGAAATGTGCATTCTAGTGGTCCAACTTCAACTCATCCACCACAAGACATGGAGTCTATCATTCAAATTCAAATTCAAATTTAAACAACTGCAACAATGTCAAAGGAATCTTATCTTCAGCCTGTTGTTGAATTTAACTTTATTCCTTTTCTGTCAAGAAGGAAATGGTGCCAATGAAACAGTGCATAAATAGAAAGCAGAAGGCGTTATACTAAGGCAATCGATCGATTTTAATAATACCAAGAGGACCGGGGAATCTTGGAAAAGACCTGATATAGATTATAGGTGATAAGCAATAAATAAGCAAATGCATGTCAAACTTAAGCATCTGAATTCCATCACATTGAGTGGTGAGCATGTCACTTATTGCTGCATCAATCAGTCGGCACAGGACATAGTGGTATAGCGGAAAGGAAATAGAATTAAACAATTACGACAAACTTTTTTTATGTGATGCATAAAAGGGAAATTAAGTCAAAAGAGAATGTGCGAACCCTACATTAGCCAACATCATAAATCTTCGTCTCATTAATAAACAAAAATAAAAGTAAAGGAATCAAAACAGGGCGGGCACAACGAAGTGGCCTAAAAGTGTGACTTAAACACTAGGACATCAAACGCACAACACAATTCAAGCCACCAATGCTTCCACGGGGATCACTAGTTACTTTGATCAAAGGCATGGAAGGGCACTACAATTTTCTTCTGAGGCAAAAGAAACAAGAAAATGACATAGTCGGGTGGACCAGAAGAACGACTGCTGGACATATTTCATTACCTACTTCTGATCACAATATAGAACAGGCCTTCTGAGACTTCCCCTTCTTTTTCTTTTGCTTGGGTGGTTGGAGCACAACTTTAATGGCAGCATCAAAAACTGCTTTGACATTCTGCAATAAAAACAAATCAAGAAGCTAGTTCAGTATGAAAAGCTGAACCTCATGAAAGCGGATGTTTACAGTCCATGAGAAGATGAAATTGAGAGTCTTATGGACCTGTTGTGTTTTTGAACTACATTCAACATAAGATGGAGACCCAATCATCTTTCTCAGCTCCTCCCCCTGGACGTTGAAAGAGGATAATATAACGTTCAGAAATTGATAGAAAGTACATAAAGAGCAGAGATGAGAAGAAATAAGCACAAAATGAAATGTGAAATAGGTCAAATCGGTAGAGGCCCACCTGTGCTGCAGTGATTGGTACAGCACCTGGATGGTCATCAAAGAACTGCTTGTCATCCCGAAGATCTAATCCATCAAAATCATACAAGTCAACAACTAAAAACGTTAATTTAACAAATTTGAGCCATTTTGTTTTCTACAGTTGAAAGCAAAATACAAAGTATAGACAAGCCTAATAGCTAATGTCGCTGTCAAAATATTAATATAAATACATTGGTGATTATCCTTGAGTTTTCAGATTGAACAAGATCAATAGACCCACTAAGAGTATAAACTATGCAAAACTCAGAAACAAGTCCCTCCATCGATTTGTGCATAAACAAACTCTGGTAAAGGTGTACAGTCTCATCTACAGCCAACAGATTTATACATGAGAAAAACAATACAGAAATGATGACTTGAAAGAGACTAAGATCTGTACCCAAGCACATAAATGAGTGAAGACAGCATCAACATAACAGTTGCATGCCTCTCCTCATTTCATCAAGCTGTATGACAATCAACTTACAGGAGGGGGAAATAGACATATAAAGTAAAATTTACACATTGAAACACAGTAACTTGAACTTGTAAAGGTAAGGAGCAGCTATAACCCTGACCATTATCAAGACCGAACAGGTTACAACTCCTCATCAGTAAAAACCATTTCAAAATATGCAAAATTTACAAACAGTAACAACAAAGATTATGATGCTGATCCAATTCTCACTACTTTCAATTAATGTTATTAAATTTTCCAGGTGTTGTCAGATAATATACAGGCAAAAAATCCATCTAAAATTCTTTTCAGCTGTTTATAGTAGTGGCTGCAGGAAGCTTAAAGCTGACAGGATGGTCTCTGTCCATCAGATATCCTCTATAATAACATACTTCATGATGAGTCTTAGTTACAGTTAAACAAGATATCTAAAGCATATTTTGAGCATAGAAGCTGGTTTGGGCCACTCAGAAAAGATTAACTGAAGATCTCACCGAGTTTTGTGCCAACAAGAACAATAGGGACACCAGGAGCATAATGCTTCAATTCGGGAATCCACTGGAAAATGAGTAGGCGTTTCATAAGACAAAAGAAACTCTGGCCAGTAAAGTGGAAAATAGGAAGTTAACAGTGTCAAGGAAAAACTTCTAAGACCCAAAAATGCTTTACCTTCTTGGAAACATTTTCATAGCTGGCCTTGCTAATGAGAGAAAATGCCAGAATGAAAACATCAGCTCCACGATAACTCAAAGGTCTTAATCTGTTATAGTCCTCCTGTCCTGTTTTCATAAAACGAAAAATGTAGGTTCTATTATAAAAGAAATACAGAAAGATACATACGTGCTTAAATTTATAGATAAGAATGCCGGGACATATATCAGCAGCTCTGGAAATACAGGTGTAATAAATACCAGCAGTATCCCACAGGCCTAGGTTAACAGTGCTTCCATTAACGACCACATTTGCACTGAAATTATCAAAAACAGTAGGCACATAATCCTGTTCCATTTACAAATGTAGAGAAAATGTTAACCAGAAGAAATTATGTTTCAAGGTGTAAGAGGAAATGACATAACATCATATCTCAGAAACATATCCGCTGCATATAACATAACAAATATGAGAACAAAATGTATATGTAACCATAAATCAATTATGTCATATCGATTGATTTGATTCATCAATTTTTTCATTGACATTGCCCGGGAAGCTGACATAGCATCCCCTGCAATGTAGTAATAAAGGCAAAATAAGGTGTCCTGATATGTTTATTTCTTTCTTCCATTTTATTTCATTTCTTATATCTAACCAATCACATAATGTAGTAGGTCAGACAACCATCGAGAAAAGGGAAATGCAGGCACCTTCGTTTCTCCATTTCACCTAATCCAAATTACTCAAAAACATATACATGAAACAACCAATTGAATATCAACAACAATAAGATCAGAAAAGAGCTGACCGTGGGGAAGGTGTTGCTGGTATAGGAAATCAAGAGACAGGTCTTGCCGACGGCACCGTCGCCCACCGTCACGCACTTTATGAATCTCGAAGCGCTCATTCTTCGCAAACGGAAATTCCCCCCTTTATTTTTTCTTTTCCCTCAGACACTCTCAGTCTTCTCCTCTCTCTCCCTCTCCCTCTCACACACTCTCTCTCTCTATTTGTCCGTCAGATCTTCTCCTGAAGACCTGATGCAATGCGCAACTACCAACGACTCCTAATCACACATAAATGAACATCCACAATCAGAAAACACAAAAATCACAGAGACTCCACACTTTTCCCACCCCAACAACTCCGGCACACGAGAGAATCATAAAAAATCAAACCCTAATCATAAAATTGGAAAAGAACATATATATGTATGCGGGAGGGATGGAAAGAGAGAAAATGGGGGATCGAGATCTAGAGAGAGAACCGAAGAAAGAAAGCAAATGGTGAATTGAAGGGGATAAACTTGTGTGCGTAGGTAGTGTAGTAGTGGGTGAGAGTGTGCGTGAGATTTATGGGTGGGCAACAATACCTTTATTCAGCCGGGAAATGCTGCCGTTGAACCGTTCCCCTCTCTCTCTTTCGCACACGCTTTCAACGCTTTTCTCGCTCTTCAAGTGCCCATTTCATTCTCGATCTACAACCGGCCTCCAACCTCTCATGTATCATACCTCCTCCTATATGGCCTAACTCTTCTTCATTCAAATTCTTATAATATAGTATAGTAGGTGTTGTGAAAATAATAATAAAAAAAAATAAAGTTGTTACTATATAGTGTTTTTCTTATTTTGTATCCAAATGACTTGGAGAGGATTGGATTTTTTATTTTACATTTTTTTTTTTTATTTCATTCGGTATATACAAACGGTTGAGATTAAAATTTTTGGGATAAATAATCTAATAAATTGGTTCGTAATTTGGTTTCTGATTAACGTTTATAACAAATTTGATAATTCTAAATCATATCTTATTATTAAGGAAATAATATCAATTATAACATGAAATGTCTCTCAAATCATGTTATTTAATCCACAATCTTTACAGGAGTTTCCACTCTACAAATATAAATTGGGGATTTTTCCAGCAATACAACACAACAAGTCAAGTAAGGGCTTATTTATTTAAGTATTATTGATACCTCCCCAAATATTTTTCCTCAAAGTCTAAGTGTAAGGAAATAGGCCCCTCCCGGGGGTGCCTAGTAGGCCAAGCCCAGGGCCAAGAGCAAGATACAAAGCCCGTGAACTGTTCTCTTTTCCTAACTTGGCAGGCCAAAAGAATGAATACAATCCAATAAGTTGAGTCATTGTACAATAGGAAAGCCACATCATATAGGTGGCTGACATCTCAAGATATGTCATAGTGAAAAATATCCAGTTAACCCTTTGAGACTCAATTTTAGTCAGCAAGCAACTATAACCCTAGATACATAGATAAATAGGGCAAAACTTTGTCAAATGATCATATCTTTGTTTAAACAAGTTAAAAAATCCTGATATTCTTTTTGTTCTGTAGCTAACACGTGAGCTATCCAATGACATCAGATTCACCCCAACTACCTTCCGGATCTTGCACTATGGATGCTTATAAATTAAGACATCGTGCAGTCATTTTGGTAATACAAACTATTACACTTATACTCACTCTCTCTCTCGATTTTAGATTATTTTCAATATATTTTTGCACTACACATGATTTTCATCACTTCAACATTACTTTTAACCATTATTCTTACTTTGATTCATATTTTGCTTTATTTCTTCAATAAATCTATTATTTAAGCATCGGAGTGCTAATTTTTATTTTACGGGTTAGTCCCTCGATAATCTTAGGATTTTTACAAAAATTCTTAGGTCCTTGTAGTGTGGTTGGACCCCGGTACGCATCGTTAGCTTTATCTATGGGAATTATTTAAATTTAGATATGAGAAATGGTCAGTTCAGACAATAGAGATGATAATAGATCTTTTGAGGGAAACACCTCCCTCCCCGCTACTGTAATCTACGTTGTCCCACCTCCAGAGCAGGTAGTAGGGGGACACAATGCCCCCGATCCAACATTCGACCCAATAGCTTTACTTGCTGCCGATCAAGCCGCTTCTCGGTCAGTAGCTCTGATAGTTCATCGTGGAGACCATCAATACAACTCTATGAGACCCCAAGCTAGTGGAGCCAGACAATCCTCCCACAGGAAAGAGGCAGAGCACATGGTGATCAAGGAACTAACGAGCAAGCTCCTGTTGTACTCTAACAAGACGGTCCTGTACCCATTGAGTCTGCCAGGAATGAGGTATTCATTTTGCATCAATAATTTAAAAATAAAAGACATCAGGATATGATAGTAGAAAAAAATATAACATACATAAATAATATAACAAAAATTAAATTAAATTAAAAAAATCAAATAGACAAGAAAATCCTACAAATAAAACATGATTGATTTTATTAAATTTTAATTTCTTATTAAAAAGATCCTAAATAAAATAATTTGACTAATTAATTTATTTTATATATTTTTTTACATTATATTTTACTTTCGCTTTAATTTTTTCAAATATGAGATCAAGAAATATAATTATTAGTAAATACCAAACGAAAAATTTCAATTTTAAAGATAAATTTTTGTAATAGCAAGAATTAAATTTAGATGTGAATTATCAATAAATGAATTAAGTTTTTTTATCAATTAAACTAATTGTTATCAATTTCTTTGAAAATATAATTACATATAATAATAATTCAAAAATAGAAATATAAATAAAATTATGAACTTCAAATTTTTGTAATCAATAAATGATGATATAAATATATATTTTTATACGTTCAACGATAGTAATACGTTCTACTTATAATAAAAAAATAATATATGAATAGTACAATCTACTTGTTCAATTTTTTTGTATTTTCCTGTAATTGTTTCCACATTTAACCACCAAATCAAAGAGTTATTATAAGAATAATATCGCATCCCCCCTTCCCCTAAAAAAAAAAAAAAAAGAATAACATCGCATCCAGATATCATTTCACACACAATAAAAAACAGAAAAAACAAAACCTGTCAAAAGTAAGTATAATCATTACAATCTAATATCTAAACACCTCCTCAAACTCAAATTTTATTGAATTTAGATTAAATAAATAATAATTTAAGTTTTTATTATTTATATTTAAGACCCAATCAATGAATTGATTAAATCCTACAATTTTTTTATTTATTAAAAAAATAAAATAATTATTAGAATAAAAAATAATATATAATAAATAAAAGCATAATGATCAGTTTGTAAAAGAATTAATGTCGTTAGTTATATTTAACAGGGAGGGACCATTGAACTACATTTAAAATACAAAGACTTTTTTTTTAAATCTATTTTAAAAACATAAGGATTTCATTAACTAAATTTTAAAACACATGAAAGTTTGTGCATTTAACCCATTGAATTTCTGAAAGCAACAATCTGGCAGTATGCAGAGGAGGACATCTGTTTTTCAGTTACCAGAGTGACAATTTTGGCAAATATCAAATATCTCTTTTAACATTCGTAAACTTCATATGCTAACATTAAAAGCAAAACTGAGCCAAAATGATTTTTGACTTAATATATAGGTGCTTGCCGATATTATGACTTTTCCCATTCTTTCTCTATTGCCTATGACACAAAACCAAACTCCAACTCGGAGGAAATTCTCTCCAGCCAGCAAAAGAACCCATACAATCTGCACTCTTATTATCATCAAGCAAAATTATCCAGTAAGTCCTAACTAGCTACTGGTGATGTTTGTACAACATGGTATTGAGTAGGTTTGGTTGTAGCACAGGAAACATCTTCATGGGGCAAAAATACAGAGAAATCAAACAAAAAATACATACACAGACCGAATTTCAGCAGGTGAAATAAAAATGAAACTATGACTTGCAAAATGCATGCAGCGTGTCATCAAGGGCCTCTCTATCGTAATCACCAGTAAAAACACAATTGCCTAGAGGACCTTTCAGGAGGATGAGCCTTAGCAGACCATCCGCTACCTTTTTGTCTACCTGCATTACAAAATACCGTTATACTAAGAACCAGATGGTTAGAGCTTCAAATATAATATGTGTCGAGTTTGCTTTAGTACTCCATCTTACCGCCATAACAGATTTAAACATGTCCACAGTCATGGTTTCTGGAGGTGCTGTAGGTAATTTGGCCTGTTGCAATATCATATGCACTCGCTTTACCAATGAATCATCAATCCATCCAAGCCGGTAAGACATGTCAACTGCCATTACCTAAAATTGAATATGCAAGCAATATCTTTAAGCATGGATGGATACATGGATCAAGCACAAAAGTTTGACCTGGTCCAGAAAGAAACATACCGTGCCAGCTGCAACAGCCTCCCCGTGAAGCCACTGCCCATACCCAAAACCAGTCTCAATTGCCTGTGAGTATATATGGAAAGCACATCATGTAAGAGACATTCTAAATAAATTCATATTTCAGAAGTACCGCACTAACAATGACAAACTATCTCAGAGAGTTAAGGACATTTGAATCACCGAACTTAGAGAATAAAGAATAATATGCATTTTAAAGACACCAAAAGCACAGTCTAGTAGAAAATTCACATTAGTTATTTAAAGCGTCTCTATATTTTCAAATTTGATACTCACATGACCAAAAGTGTGGCCCAAGTTTAATGTTGCCCTCAGTCCGCTCTCCTTCTCATCTAAGGATACAACCTCAGCCTTATTCTCACATGAGCGTTTGATAGCATAAGCAAATGCACTCGGGTCCCTGCAGAGCAAACTCTTTATGATTACAGGTCAAATTCCTGAAGGAAATAAGCATGCATGCCCATGGACAAAAGATATATAAGCAAGAATTTAGATCAGCAAGGAAAGAATAATGATGTGGTGTGACTAATGTCTTGACTACATATATTTACCTTGCCAGCAGTGCGTGCATATTCTTCTCCTGCCACTCAAAAAATTCAGCATCCCTTATAAGTCCATACTTTATGACTTCTGCAAGTCCTGATGCTAACTCACGATCCGGCAATGTGTTCAGTGTGTCGGTGTCAATAAGCACACATTGTGGTTGGTAGAATGCTCCAATTAAATTTTTTCCAAGCCGATGATTGATTCCAGTTTTACCACCAACTGAAGAATCTACCTAAACAATAATATGATGGGATAATCAGAAAAAGAAATAAGTAATATACTATTTTGAATTGGCATGCACAGATGAGGATGCAAGTAGCTAATCAGACCTGCGCCATAACAGTTGTAGGAATCTGAATGAAATTCACTCCTCGCAGATATGAAGCTGCAGCATACCCACACATGTCACCAATGACTCCACCAC
The DNA here is from genome assembly GCF_000512975.1 of Sesamum indicum. Lineage (NCBI taxonomy): Eukaryota > Viridiplantae > Streptophyta > Magnoliopsida > Lamiales > Pedaliaceae > Sesamum > Sesamum indicum. The sequence goes on along the minus strand of NC_026159.1, from coordinate 7,518,743 downwards.
CAAGGGCAACAAACGTACAGCGCCGGTCCATTCGTGACTCAATTGCTTGGTCAAAGATTTTCATTAGAGTTTCCTGTGAAGCATAAAATAGTGCCATTGTCATTTGAACCCAATTATATGATTAAGTCAGATAATGATATTAGCTTAGAATACCCACCATGTCCTTAAATTTCTCTCCATCTGGCAAAATTACACTCTCAACTTTGACATTGGGGTTTCCATCCGTTAAAGCAGAAATAGCTTTATCAAGATACAATGGCGCAATCGTGGTATTGGTGACCACAAGGACTTGCTTGCCGTGAATATGCCTATAATACAATAGTAACTTAAAAATTATCACAAAGAAATTGAGAAATAAAAGAACATTCAAACTCAAAGATTCAACTCTCTCGACATGCAATAAAAGAAATTAGGAAAATTGTTAAAAAAAAAAACAAAATCCCACTATGTTAATAAAACAAAAAGAACAAATATTTAAAGATCAACATATATTGGGGAAAAAAATGATTCTGTTTCACACAAAAACTTATCTGTACTTAGCTTTGTAAGTATTGTATAAGAGACTTAATCATTGTTGTTTCTCCTCGTTATGCATATATCTAGGAAAGTAAAAGTTGGATGAGTCTATGTTGCTTAAAAAGGGCATGGGCTTCCAACCACTCAGGAAATCTGGCAAGCTATGAAACTTTTAAGATGTTCACCTAACTTAGTAATAAAGGAATCCAAGACTAAAAGATGAAGAAACCGTGGAGTAGCAGCCAGAATATCTTCAAAATTGAATAGCCAAAACCAACAAACATTTTGGATATGGATCATTTGTAAACACATTCAGATTCAGGGACTCCAGGCAAACACCCAAACCACAGAGGTTAATTAAAGGGGTTCGACCCCCTTCACCCCCAACAAAGATCTAAATATTTGACTAGGTCCATCCCATAGATAGCAAGACTAGTGTTTCTAAAGTTCAGATTTTTCTATCTTTGTGCCCGTGATACATTCGTGCTTGTATAACCCCCTGTATATTCAGATTCAGCATAACTTACACAAAAACTGAAATATGGCAATAAATGTAAATGTGCAACACAAATTTTCATCTAATGCAGGGGCAGGAAAGTCTGCCCTTGAGTAGTTATTTTTCTATTATATTTCAAATTTACATAGAAGGCAAGTCTTGGGGTTAAAAACGGCAGTTCTTCTGTGGCCTTCAGGTCACGGAATAACACCTGGATGCTTGAGTGAAGGTGTAGTAAGGATTATGGCAACAGAACAGTATACTAAGCATAACCATTACGTAGCACGTTGTCTTGAGTTGCCATTAGTCATGATGTAAAGCACATCATTTATGGATTGAGTTTAGAAAGGTATGCATCATTTTTTTTTCTTTTTTTAAAGAAATTAATATGCAGCATTTTAACTTCAATACAAATGCCACCACTATGCAACAATGAAAAAAATGTCACATTTGTTAAGTGTCAGACTACATTTCTGGATAAGAAACAACCCTCATTTTAAACATAACCAGTCACAGATGGTCAAGTGCACAGAATTTGAACAAGACACACAAACTCAGATCAGCAGCAGTTCAAAACCAATGGCACTGGCATTAAAGTCAACCTTTACAAAATTAAACCAAACGAGCCAACTAGTCTATCCTCAAGATAGTGCATTGCAAAGTACAAGTGGCATGGAGGACTACCACAGCAAACACTAAGTATTGATCAACATATAAAACTGCACTTTCTTACAAATCAACGCAATCCCGGCCTGGTCTACATCATCTTAGACTATTTGTAGATTAATCAATTAACCTCTTATTCTCCTTCAGCATGACTTTGGTAGGCACGGCATAAGACGATTTTTCCAAATTTCAGTGGGAACACCAAACAACCCATTGCAAAGAAAAATTATCAACTTCAAACAAAACTAGAAACAACAGCAAACACAACAAAATTAACTACCTTTGCAGCAGCTCAGGTTGATTAAGAAGGCCGGAGCCGATGTAGATCGGGTAGCTCCGGTCCCCCAAATCGACCTCTACAATTGTAGAAACATCAGGAGAGGAAGAAGACGAAGTGGGCTGATCCATTACCGGGGCAGCAGAAGTGGCCGACGCCTTCAACCTCAGCGTCAAATTACGATTATTAGAATCAGAGGATAGACAGCACCGGGAAGAAACGGAAGAAGCGAAGACCGGGAAGCGCAAAACCGAGTGAAACGAAGCGAAGTGATTATTGTGTTTGGCAGAGCGAGGAAGAAGCAGCCATTTGTGCCGACGGAGAGAAATTGTGGCTGTGGGCTCAATCCAATCCCGCTCGGCGTTGTGTGTATGTGTGTGCGCGTTTATCAACAACTACATGAACAGATTTTCGTTTTAGCGTCGGAGTATTGATTGTTGGTTAGGTTGTGAGGTTTGGTGAGTGGTAGGTGAATTGATTTTCGTTTTCACCTTAATTTTCTTTTATATTTTAAAGAAAATACAAAAAATGGAAACTTGTGCAATTTGGTAGGTGAGGATTGTGAAATTATAAGATTGGATCAAATTTGAATTTATTAGATAAGAAATATTATATACTTATCGTGTAATAATTATATAATTTAAAAGAAGTGATCCACGACTCGACTAATTTTTTTTTTTAAAAAAAGTGTGTTGTGGATGCTTTTAAATATTTTTTTTATTTTTTTAAAATTCATTATATTCAATTAATTTTTAACAACATAATAAATTTGAAAAAATTATAATGTTAAAATTGTATTAATTTAAAAAAATACAATAAACTATATAAATATAATAGTGTATTTTTTTTATACAATTCTAAAAAAATGCAACTAATTTGTAAAAATAAAATAGTATAAAAATTTTGTACAAATGTAAAAAAATCAATTATTGTTGAGAACCAGACATCGGCACATTTGATTGTGTAGAAGAATCTCTTTGTTGGATTTGTTGCCTTTCAAACGTTTGCTGTCAATCCATCTCGTCGTGAGTACGTGATGTTTGGTTTCGACCAGAAAGTGCAGATATGAATAGTAGTGTCGTAGATCAACTCAAATTCCGAAACTCAAATATGAAAAATACAAATATCATAATAAGGATTGTTTGTATATTTGGATTTAATGTAAAAAAAGAAATGAAAGACAAAAAAATCTGTCAACGTAGTTCCCTATGAACAAAATCGGGAAAACTATAATTTGTATTTTATAATTTACCCCATTTGTTTAATTGTTTTACAACTTAATAAATTTAGTCCCACAAATAAAAAAATATTGCAATTTACGTCCCATTAATCATTTTCGTTAAACTGTTAATGGTTAACGGATGCACGTGCTTTTTTTGTTAAATTGCAATTTTTTTTAAATTTGTAGGACTAAATCGATTTGGGTTGTGAAATTATAGGATCAACGTTGCAAATAAAATTAGTTATGGCACGAAAATTGCAATTTTCCTGAACAAAACCGCTCACTGGAGTATTGGGAGAAAATATAAATACGTCAAAGCAAAGGGATTGTGGTTACAAAGTAAGGAAAAAAATAGGAATAAATAGAGCAAAATTCTATAAAACCCCGATCCCTGGGACTGGGAGGGACGACTGACGATCTCTTTGCTTCATGAAATCCTCTCCTTGACCAAAGGCAAGAACCTTTTCAATTTCACGTTATTTAGGGGAAAAAAGACGCAAAAAGTGCAGTAGTTTGGTAAATCGCATCGTCGGAGGTGAATAACAGCGCGTATAAGTAACTGTGTGCGTGCGCTGGTTTTTGGTAGGTGTTCTACGATTCTTACGTCACTTTATACTTATTTATAAGTAATTATGATGGAGTTATATTTGGTGATTGAATTGTTTTTTCCGGGTTTTAGGAGGAAAAGTTTGCATTTTGGAATTTAGCGGATTAGTTTTGGAGGTCTTGAGTTCAACGATGGAATTGGATTGATCCTCCATGGCAGTAAATCTGGTGAACTTTGTTCGTTTTCTGTTCTCTGAGAAGGGTTATTTTGTTTCTATCACCTGAATTTATAGCAGCTGAAATGATGGGTGCATATAGAGTTATTTTTTGGTTATTTCTTTTGGGCTGTGCTCTAGAAATGATGTTTCCCTGGGAAAGCTATTCTTTTTAATTTTCATATGCTTAGCATTTGAGTTCTCTGCACCCTGTGTGGGTTTCACATCAGGCCACTTGTAATTGGTATTATATTTTTGGAACTGGTAAACTTCACATTAGAGTATGACTCAGAAAATTAATATGCTGTATGTACATTCATATTCTAAGATCTGAGGTGAAGAAACAATACGGAAGAAAAATCATGAGTTCGTGTGGAACAACCATAGCCCTGTTTAGTTTCTTGTCATTGTTATTTTGTGTTTAGGTGTGATCTTTTGTTAGGGTGTTTTCGGGTATGGTTGTTGTTCATTTTTACACCTGGCATTTCTTATTTGTTGCTTATTTGGTCTTTTGTTGAACAAAAGATGACCACTCGGACAACTCGTTCAAGGAAACCTGATGTGGTGCAGCAGCCTGAAAATCAATTGCGTGCTAAGTGGACAGCTCCATTGACTAAGACTTTGGTTGATTTGATGGTAGACCAGATTCAAAAGGGGAATAGATCAAACAAATCTTTTAGCAAGAGAGGGTGGAAGTTCATTTGTGATAACTTTCGCATTCAAACAGGTTATTGGTGGGATAATGATCAACTGAAGAGCCGTTATGTTGCCTTAAGAAAGCAGTATATTAATGTATCATTGCTACTCGATCATCCTGATTTCAAATGGGATGAGGCAACTGGTGCAATCACATCTACGGAGGAAGCATGGGACAGATACATCAAGGTCTTCTCGAGTTTATATTTTGATCCCAGAGCTGAAGAAAGTCTCCCATTTACATTATGTGTTCTTTCAGAATTTGGTAGCTTGCTTGTTATCTAAATGCTTTTTATGTTTTTCAGAATATTTTAAAAATTATGATTATTATGTTTTGATTCTGCATATTAGTGTCTTAGATATCTCTGGTTGAGTATGAATATTTCCTAATAGTATATGCTAATCAGGATCATCCTGATGCTGAGACCTTGAAGAGTATGGGCTGTCCAATTTTCAACCAGCTGCGGATGATATTTGCAGAAGCAGGGCGACACCAAAAACAGAATGGATCAACCAAGGAGAATGAAACAATGCCTTGTTCTCCAGGAGATCAGATTGTAAAGGTGGAACAACTATCGCCATCTGAATCAGAGAACTATGCGGATCCGGCCAGTCGCAAGAGAGGTCGGAAAGGAGTTGAAGATGCTATTGCAAGAGGTATACTGGAGATGGCCACTGCTACAAGACTCAGGGCAGAAGCTATAAAGAATTTCAATGGAAAATTCTCCATAACTGATTGTGTTAGAGCATTGGATCAATTGCAAGGCGTTGATGACCAAGTATATCATGCTGCTTTGGATCTATTCAACAATCGTAATGCAAGGGAGACATTCTTAACTCTCAGAGTTGAAAAACGATCAATCTGGTTGCAAAGGAAGTGTTTCAACTGTACCCTGCCGTAGCCCTAGCAGTTTCTCCTTACGTCCACTTGGGAGATGGTACTTTGTACATATGCTAGACTTAGAATTTTGGCTCACATCAACCCATTCTCTAATCTCCATGACTTCTGTACCGAGCTCTCGAAAATGCATCACACATATGCTGCTCATGGATGAAGACTTTGGAGTATAAATTTCGAGCGCTTCATCTTCTCGGCATGTAGAAGTTAATGTTATGCAGTACTTAGGTAGATATCATTATGAAGCAGCAAGTGTCACAACACCAGCAACAATATTCTTACGAACATGGTTTTCAAATTTCAGAGCCACTGGAGCAAACTTGACATCAGGGTTGTTTCTTGGATCTACTGAGGTACATTCTTCTGGTCACCTTGAGGAGCTATGAAGTGTTTGAGCTCTAAGCTAGAATTATATTCTTATACAGGGAATGGCAGAGTGTGTTTTGCTGCTTGTTCTCATAGTCTCTGCTTCTTGCCGTCAGGGGACTGTTTATTCTTTTCTTATTATGTATAGCTATTCTTTTAGGCCCTTGTTTGGTTCAAGTCTATATTCTATTCTAATATATATAAAAAAAAAAAAAAAAAAAGCCTCTTCTCACTCACAAACGTCGATTATTGACACCACTGCATTAATTTTTTATGAAACGAAAAATGCCTTTCAACTGTTAATATAACTAAATTATTCGACTTTTTATATTTTACATGAATTGATAAATTATTGTTATTATTTTTAATTAGTATATTGATTTATATATTTGTTTTTATTTATAGTATATTTTCATAACTTTGTATGCACATAGTAACGACATACACCAATTGCTAGTGAAGAATAAGTTATCTCAAGATACATAAGCTTGTATTTGGTTTGATGGATCCATTAATGTGACTTACCATGCAACTTCTATTATTAGTATGTCAAAGGAATGAAAAAATGAATCGAATAAAAGAATTTCAAATTATTCATTTACATATTTTGAAAATAATAAAAATTAAAATTAAAAAAAAAACAACTAAGCAACATTTTGCTACATAAAAATATTATTTTGAAGTATTAAGTTAATTATAAATATATAATATATATTGTTGGATGTGTATTTTAATTATTTTAATAAATATTTATTACATAATGAAAATATAGAATACAACAATATATGGTATGTATGCTATTATATAATACTTTATCACTATAGTAATATTTGGTAAAATGCATATAAAGATGTTAATAATTTTAATATGTAATATTTTTTTATATTTAAATATTTATATTGATATTTATTTTGTATAATGTATTCAAAATAATATATAATTTTATGATTTTAAATCTTACAAGTATAATATTATTAAAAATTATTTTAACAATATGTATAAAAAAATCTATTCCCAATTTATTCGGAATAATTAAAATTATGGGTAAGTTGGGGAATGCCAGATCCCATATTTATGGGCAGGCATTCATAAGGAAATGAGTAATGATATTGCTAAATTATACAAATATGTATTTGGAATGAATTTAGAAATACTAATTTCATTTCTAACATATTCCCTAACATAAAAATTCAACAAATACTTAGGTATTCAATTCTCATTTAACTGATCATCCAAAAAACAAAAAATCCCGTTTACCAAATTTTCTAAAGACATTAATTTTTTGCACATAATTGACAAAGTACAGACAAAAATATATACCTGATACAACAAATACCTAGCATATGCAGGAAGATTGACACTTATTGAACACGTCCTCAACATCCTCAATACAAATTTTCATTTTAATTTTTTTTTTGTTGATATTAATAAATTCGATAAATTTAAACTAATAAATAAATTTATTTATTAGACAAAAAATAAACACCATCAATATTGAATTTTATTCTTTAAATCACAAATTATCTACGTATAAATTACACAAAACCTCAATGGACGGTGTATTATCCCAACAGATAAAACCACCTACAGAAAAATATAATTTGTGCAAATTTATGACTATTAAAAGAAAAAAAGGAAATTCTACAAAAATGACATCTATAACCCTCACAAAAGATAAAATTATTTATTGTATAAACATATATCTCTATGTATTATGATGTGTGTGTGTTTGTGTGTCTTGTCTCAGCACCAAACCAAGTTATCCGGCTTCCCATAGTTCAGTGCGAAAAGTTATGTGAACACCCTAAAAACAACAATCACAAATCTAACCAAAGATAGCCTATGATGTCTTTAAGGATTCAAAACAAAAGTACAATAAAGTTAAAAACACTGGATTCTAAACTTCTGAATCTAGGAACAGAAATCTAACAATCAAGCTGTAGTCACCTAAACAAAACTACATCAGCAGAAGTACTTACACAGGCCGCAAATCGTTTTAGCACTAAATGTAACAGCACATTGCATTCTAACCAACTTCCCAAGCTCCTGTAGAGGCTGAACAAACCAAGGAAGTGGAGACGCATCTATACATGAAGTTAAAATGAAACTTTAAATATGTACTGCTCTCAGCTCTTGCTACCTGTGGCCGAATGTATCTTGTTCAAGGTAATATCATTTTCACATTGTGAAGGTCATCAGTACTTTTGGCCTGATTGTGAACCGAATCAAACGCTTGAGTGCACACATTGGCAAAACCGGTCATCGCCTGGAAAACGTGCGGCAACCCCATCTGTAAGTTGTTCATTGTCATTGCCCTTGTCACACTGATTGATTTTTCGTACTTGGCTTTCTCATCCTCTGCCCTTGCCCTTAAGGCCTCCACCTTTGCTCTTTTCTCCCTCACCGGATCCTTATTTGTTTCACCTGAGGCTTCAGGCATTGAATATGGGCCATGTTTGCTCTCCAAGGATCGAAGCTCACCCGCCTTCTTCTCGAGCTCCTTAAACACTGATTCTGACCTCCTCTTTTGTTTCTGCTCTTCTGCTTGTTGCACTACAATGGCATGGATCATCGATAGGAAACTCTTAATTCCCTCTGACGCCACCTTGTCAGGAGCATTATTGATTGTGAGTTGCCACTCTTCACAGAACGAGTAAATGGCGGAGTCTTGCTTGGTTTTGCTGATTGGATTATTACCTACTTGAAAGAGGCTGAGACGGAGCCAGCCAGTCAATGACTGAATATAATCCCGTTGAGCCTTCATAAGGTTGCAGAAGGAGAGGTGCCATTGCTGAGCTTCAAGTTCAAGTTGAAGTGTTGACTGTCGATGAATTTCAGAAGTAGGATCTGTAGATGGAATGCAGTTGAGATACTTGAGCTGCTGGACTATGTGTGTCTGGACCTGGTGGAATTCATACATGCTTCTCCACATGCTCATCAACCTGAAAGAAAATGATGCTTATTAGATGAGAAACTTTAACTGTTTGTTAATCATGTAGCTGGTGGTATATAGTTTGACATCTGACCAGAAAAGGAAAACAAGTTCACTCTATGTGAAACCTGTGCACAAGTTCAAGCAACACTGCAAGTAAAAGCATTGGGAATATGGGGGAAAAGGAAAAGAATAGCTGAAACTTACCTAGTGAACAAATTCAAGCATGAACTTAGAGTAACAAAAGTTTACAATTGATCAATATTACCTAACAACCAGTCTACCAGGTAATTTCCCTTCATTACGACATTTTCAATCAGTTCTCCTTTTAAGATTATTGTATCGTGATTTCTTATAGTTGGGCTAACATTTGAGAAAGGCTCATGCTCTTACTCATAAAACCCCCATATTACCATCCCATCTGACTCTAAATCTATCTTCTTTACAAAGACAAAGATACCAGTGTTGCTGGTGAATTTCCATAATTGTAGAGGACGAATTATAAGGCACCCATCTCATGAAACTCAGTGAAATCAAAGGCCTCTGTGAAGCGTGCCCTGAAGCATGCAAGATCAGCAGCCTAGATGCCAAGTCTTTTTATTATTTCATTATCAGTTAGGGTAGTTTATCATAGAAAAACTGTATGCAATACCTTCAGCTCAGGTACCTTAAACGGGCTTGGACATGCAGATATCAACAAACTCATGAATGCTATGAATATGGATTATGAACAATATAATTGCACAGAGGTAAAATGAGAATATAAGAGATAAGCATGGGGCAATTTCCAAATTCTAGTCTTTATTCTACTTTCCTATCTATTTCACTTATCTCCTGAAAATACAGCCAAGGGTGATTGACCGGAGGCTGAGAGTGCCCCAGTCACTAGCATTACCATCTGTCCTGAGGTTTCCACTTTCAACGTCCGAGTAATCTTTCAACACTAATTACAAATTGTGAATTTAGACTTAAACATAACAAAAAAGTTAAAGAATTTAATTCAAATTTCTTTGATTTCATGAACATCCAAGATATTTTTAGCTTTTCATAAATCAACATCCAAATGCTTAATCTTAGAACTAGGATCAAGAAAATTATGCAAGAGATTCGTGTTAACGGGTACAAAGGAGAAGCCGACTAACCCCTTTACAAGCTGGAGAAGTTGTGGATAAAGCTCTGATTCCCTCAATTTGATAATCTCCAATGAGGTAGTCTCAATCGCCTGCAAAGCAACCATCATCTGTGATTCCAACTTCTCAACGTCTTTTTTTGCCTTCTCAGTCTTGATATAATCAGCATTCTTCAATTCTAGTTTCCTGAGAATTGCTGCCTTTTTCTCATGCTCTAATTTCAAATGCTCAGCATTCTACAAAACCAGAATAGGGAATATTTCAATCAGATCTTGTACATACGAGTTCTAAGTACAACCACACAAGTGTATAGTCACAACCCTGTGAAACCATCTGCATTTTCTTAGACCCCGAAAGAGTAGGCCATAATAGGCATTATAATAACATCATTACCAAAATCTGAAGAGGAAAGGCATTTTTCATTGAAGAATTGCACAGTATCTGGGGACACAACTCCTTATAGTTTGTGATAAAACAGACTCACAAGACTGCAGATTAAGAAGATTTAAGTAAAGTCAAAGCAGCCTTGGCACCATGATTGGGATACCTTAACCTCTGAGTAGAGTTTCTTTTCCCAAGAGTATAACCTCTCGACCGTCGAACAATGTGTGGCTTTTCCATCAGCAGCCTGGCAACCTACATTATTTCCAATGGGATCTTCACAAAACTTCCCAAAAGCATTCCATTTCGCACTACCTGAACCCCATGTCCATAATACTGGACTCAAACTCTTCCCATATCCATAATCCTTAGCTGCAACCAAACAGATTCAAGATTACATCAAAAAGGGGCCAATTTAATAATACTTCTCGGTCGGCAAATGCATTTAAGATATATTACAAGTCATATCTGCAATCTTAGTTTTACTCTTGCTGTATGTAATTGAGTTGCAAATAAGTAGGAACAATTCTCATTCTTTACCAGGAAAAGAAAAAAGAAAAAAGAAAACGAAAACATAAGAGATATGAGTAAATATAATGCAAACGGGAAAACCAATACCTGATGATGTTTGGCGATTGAAATTACAAATGGGGACTTCCAACAGTAATGAGAGTGGACCAGCAGCATCGGCAGCTTTCAAGAAGTATTCATCCAGTTCTCGGATGATCTCAACCAGATCTTTACTTTTGGTGGAGACCACCACGGCAAGCTCACTGCTGGCGGTGGTGGCCGTGGCGGTAACAACAGAAGGCCCGTGGTGGTGGGGGTAGCTGCCACCTCAGAAGCAGTGGTGGTCTCCTCCTCCCACTCCTCTTCATCTACAGACCGTCCTGCAGTTGGCATGAAAGGGTCCCAGAAATCCCAGGTGGATGCGGACGCATGCGGCGGCGGAGGCGGAGGCGGGGGTGGCCGGATAGCAGAGGAAGTGGTCGTAGAGGTGGTGGTCGTCCAAGAAGTGGGGCTCATGGGGCGTGGTGGGGTACTCGGCAACGGAGGGGGTGGAGACGGATTCGGCGGTGGGAGGTGGTGGCGGTGGAGATCGGTCTCGGCGGTGGCGAACTGAAGAAGGGCCGAGCCAGTGTTCCGAAGTGACCTCAAATACATGCTGTGGGCGGCGGAGAAGGCGTGCCGAGCTTCCACAAACTGCTTCATATACCTCTTTCTAGCCTTACATCTTGAAACCATCTCCTCTCTGTCTAATCTCGAATACCAACATCCCATTTTTTCCTCTTCTCCAACGCCTTCTCTACTATGTGTTGTGTGTGAGAGAGAAAATCAATGCAGCTAATTTACTCTAACGCCGATTTCTTCATACCATTTTTCTATCTTCCTTTCCAGTACTGTTCATCTTACCATCAACCCCAAACACGGAAAAAGATAAACAGAAATCTGTGGTCGCAAGTACAACACTACACTTCCTCGCTCTGAACACAGACAGAGATCAGAACCCACCCATTTATGTACTGAAATCTAGAGAGAGAAAGACAGAGATTCCAGTTCAAGTCAAAGAATTCCCGCAACTATTCACCTGCAAAAAAAAAAAAAACAACAAAACCAACTCATAAATTTCCGAAACCAAAGAATTCTTCCCAACAAAAACAACGAAGAAACATGAAAAATTAACAGAAAAAAGAAGAAGAATGAGAAAAAGACCTGCGACAGAGCTTTTCCTTCATCTTTGCACCGCCATAGACAGAGAGATTAATGGAGGAAAGGAGGAGAGGAAGACGACAGTATATTGCTACCACACAGTGAAAATGAAGCTCTTGGGCAGAGTGCCATAATTTTATTTATACTACAAATACACACACACACACATACATACTCACATATATTTCTCACCTTTTTCACCATAATGCCCTCCACTTGTTTTTATTTACCAACATTCTCCACCTCTTCATTTCCCCCTCTTAAATGCCTATTAAATATTTTTAAAAAATTGCACTTTTCATCCCACACCATAAAAATTATTACATTTTTTATCCCATAATTTATAAATTTAATATATTTAATTATATAGGATAAAATATTATAATATTATTGATCCTATAGAGTAAAAGTTGTATGCCATTTTTTGTCTCAAAAGCTACGATTTTTTACCTTATGAGACCCAATATACGAAGTCCGTAAATTATGGGTCCAAAAAATACAATACCACTATCATATGGGACTAAAAATATAATTTTTTCAAATATTTTAATTTAAAAATATTTATTCTGCCAAATAATATAGAAGCATCATATAATATTAATATAAATAGACATGGAAAACACATTTTTGAGAATATATTAAAATTTTTAAGTGCCTTGCTCGGAATATTGTTGTCATAATCTACATATTATTACTAAATACATATATTTAATTTAATAAAAAAAAGTCCAAATATAGAAGTAAAATCATAGTCAAAATTTTATTCAGCACATAATTCATAATAAATAATAATTACACTTATCCTAAATTTGGATTTGTAGATTTGAATTCGAAGAAAAATTTATAGAAACGAAAATTCCAAATGACCCTGTATGCAAAAAAAAAAAATTAAAATTTATCAATATTTAACAAAAAATAAATAATAAACTCCACATTTTTAATTAATTTATACCCACTTGTCTTGTAATTAATTCGAACCTTTTAAAATTCGATTTTGACTAGAATTTCTCATATAAAAAAATAAGGGCGTGGTGGGGAGAGAATAGTCAAATAAGAAAAGAAAGAAGGGTAAATCTGGAAAATTGAAATTCCAACGGACTGAATTATATATATATATATATGTTATGGTAAATAATTCAAAATGGGTATTGATTTTTCACTCTTTTTCAGGGCCAAAAACGAAACGTAAAAGGTAAAAAAAATAGGGAAGGAAAAAAGGGCAAAAACGTTAGGAAGAATAATAAAAAGCGTGTGTGTGTGTGTGTGTGTATTTGTAATGTTGTGAGGACAGAGTTAATGACACAGCTAATTTAGTAGTGCACCCGTTTTGGTGTTTAATTATAATGCTCTCAACGGCCAAATCCTCTTTTTTAATTTTTGTTTTTTTCCATCTTTGAATTCTTAATCTCTACCAATTGGGCTGTGTTTTTATTGATTTATGAGGTGGTATTTAGGGATGAGAGTAAATTACACTTATATGCAACGTTCAATTATAAATTATAACGGGCTCTTTTAAAGTTAAATATAAATATAAATATTTTTTATTAATTCAAAAATATTAATATATTTTTTATTTTAACAATCGTTTAATAATTAGCTCGACTCGTTAATTGATGTTAAGATTCTATCCATTTTTTTGTGGTTAACTGATCAAAATGTCATTGAAAAATATAAATTATAATTTTTTTATTTATTTTTTAAATTTGTGAAGTATTTTTATAGAGCTAAGTGGATGATTTTTTTTTATAATCTTTAAATTTTTTTCATCCAACTTGTTCAGTTTTTTATATAATTTTTTAATTTCTTTAGAAAACAAAGAAAATAATACAGCAATGGTAAAATTGATAATTTTCGATTTCCATCCAATGATATATAATTTCGTCAGATATCGGGGGTATTTATAATTTTTTAAACAATAAAAGAGTTGTAATTATATCGAGTTCAGATGAGCTCATTGTAATTTACCTTATGTCTAATAACATAAATTATCTTTCGCTAATCACGGTCAAATTATTGAGATTGTAGTTGTAATTACAAGTACACAATCTAGTCTAATTTATGCAAAATGCCCCTTGAGATAAATCACACTAAATAGGGATGGCAACTAACAAATCCACCCCGGACCTGATCCACCAAGAAATTCTCGGACCCAAACCTGGTTAGGACCCGATGGGTAGAACTTGGTGGTCTCGGTAAATCTAATTTAATATTTTTAAAGTATTAAAAAGTATATTTTTTAAAAAATAATGCTACATAATATTATAAATTTTAAAAATAATAATATTAAATGATTTTTTTTATAAATTTATATGGGCATATTTAGACTTTAAAATATTGAAATTTTAAAAATATTTGTTACTTGTATATCATTAAAATGTCTATAAATATTATATGTGCATGTGCTAGACTTTAAAATATTAAATTTATGTATTATATGTAAGTATGAATAAAATACACATATATACTTTCATATATGTATATTAATATATATATAAATCAAAAGAACAGGGTTTGGTCCGAGTCCAAAACACTAAGACACGAGACTCAATTAAAACTTCAAACAGGCCAAATGGGGCGGATATAACTAAGACACGTTGTCATCCCTAAGTCACTAACACTTTGATGTGGTGTATTTGAAATTTTACAAAGAATAGAGGGAGTTTGTGCACTTGTTGATAGGACAACGGAGTTAAGAAAAAAAAAAAAAAAGAATAAATTACATCGACACCCCTTTTGAAGTGAGGTCTAATTACACAAACAACCATTATTCTTCAAAAAATTATAAATATACTTTATGATATTATAGTTATAATTATAAATACATCTTTTATTCAAGGACAAAATAAACAAGTACATTCCTATAATAAATTACATCGACACCCCTATAAAGAAATGTGCTTATAATTTTGCAAAGAATGAGAGGTGTCTGTACAATTAAATCTAATGTCGAGATATGCAATTTTACAAAATATGGAATCCAATGGATGTGCTTGTAATTTTGCACAAAATAAAAGATGTTTGTATAATTAAATTTAATGTTAGGATGTGTAATTTTTTCAAAATATGATATTTAACATTCGAATGTGCTTATAATTTTTACCCAAAAAAAAAAAAAGAAAGGATTTTGTATAATCGAATCTAATCTTATAGAATCTGGATGTAATTTATTAAAAAAATATAGGGGGATAATTACACTCCTTTCTCCTGAACATATATAATTACACATAGATCCCCTATGGTTTAGAAAATTACATCTAGCACTCCTGAGGTTTGTCTCCATCTAACAAATAAGTTCCTTCCTCAGTTAAAAATCAATATTTTAAAATGCTTAAATGTTTTTAATATTTTAAACTTTGATTTCAACTTCATATCTTTCTCAATTAAAAATATATATTATTAATTCTAATTGAAAAATAATTAGTAACCTAAGTAATTCAGTTGTTAAAAAATAAATTTACGTAATAAACGAGTATGATAAATACACAAAAATTTTGAACGTAAAATGTTGCTATTAATTTTTATTTTAAAAATAAATTATTGATTATTTAATCTGGATATTTTAGATAAATTCTCCATTTTTAAGATATATTTTTATAAAAAATAGAAGAATAATATATTTATTCAATTTGAAATAGCGCCCTCGATTTGCTTACGTGGACAAAAATAACCTTATACCTTATAAAAGAATAAAATCAAACTTATATACTCAATATAAAAAAAATGAAATGTTAGTTTCATATTATATAAAAATAAATAAGTATATATAAAAAATATCAAAATACTAATAAAATATAGTATTTGTGTTTGAAATAACCTGAAAATTTATTTCAAAATGCGAAAGTTTAAATAAAAAAAGAATGTTTGAAGAAAGGAAATCAGAGGGGGAAAAAAAAGTCCCTCTGGAATAAAAAAACATAAAATTTGAACCCAAATTTTATTCCATATATATGAAATATTATTAAATAATGTTGCAATTTACTTATTATAATTAAGTTCAAATAAATATAAAAAATATTTATGTCGTATTATATTAATAAATTAAGATATTGCGTATATTAATTAAATATAAATAACAAAATAATTCACATATAGAGCTCTTCGTCGGTGTGCAGGCCTTGCTGAAGGATAGCAATTTATTTTTTTTGTGATATTATAAATGAGTAAATTATTTTTATAAAAAAAATAGTAATTTATCCCCTTTTTACTTTTTGAAATGAAGCAATTTACCAACTTATTTAAAGAGTCAACTGACTTTTGTGGCCATCTTGCACGAGTCAATGGATGTGATCAACTCAGCTTGGAGATACCTAAAATGCTATGGAAAGAGACTCCGATTGAGATGTCTGTTGAGCAGTTGCGACTCCAACTGCTTCCCACCTTGAGAAGCTTTTCAGTTTGGTTTTTCTTTTTTTCTTTTTTTCTTTTTCGATAAATGTAATTTTCATAAATAGAAAAAAATATAGTACAACAATCATGAATCAAGTAATATTTTTTTCGACAGGTCAAGAGATACGCCACAATCTATAAAGTGCATGTGTACTAACAGAGCTAGCTAAGGTAATGCCAAGTATACGCTGCCTAACATCCTCCACAATTAAATTAGCTACAATATTCGGGTTCCGCTCAGTATGCTCGAATCATCTAAGATTTCTCGCTCTTTCCATATATGGTAGATACATGCACCCAGTAATGCGTGATAGGCCACATTGACGATATGTTTACCCTTCCACTTCCTTGCAGCCCACTCAACATCTGTCATCCAATCTCTATTAGGCCACGCAAAGCGACAACTCGTCTAATAGCATGAAGGCATTGGTTTTTCTTTTCTCTTGTAGTTTTTAGCCCTTGTTCTCTGGGATTTGGTTTGGACAAAAATTTTAACAGTTGGTCTCTCCTATCGGACAGGGGCTTTTTTGATTTATTGTTTTTCCTGACTTTTTTAAGCAATAATAAATTAATTGTTTTTTTTCTTGACAAATACAAAATATCTTCGGCTACTTGAGATGAAATCTGAAAATTAAGGAGATGACTAAAAAATTTTATAGAAGGGGTTTTTTAATAGAACCGCAACAAATAAATTTCTGTAAATTAAATTACAAAAAGAGTATTAAAAAATATAAAAAAAGATATATATATTTATATATATATATATATATGTGTGTGTACAATTTTCTATGCTTACAAATTATTCCTTTAGGAAATATATGTATTTACGTGTAAGTACTTTATATGTCATGATTAAATAAAATTAGCGCAAAAATTTAAATTTTAATTACAATTAATTAATAGTGTCATGATTCGTAATTATGATTACTGTTCGACTTTGCTGGCAGAAACAACAATTAATACCTGTTACACGATTATAATTAATTAGTATTCACCATAATTTTTTACTTTTAACCATAATAATTAATTATGATAAAAATACGTATTTGTTGTGGTGCATTCTCATAAGCGTTAGATGTTGGCTATTCAATTTTGACAAATTTAATTATTTAAACCAAAACAAATGTGAATAAAAATAATCCAAATACTATTAACTATAGTCAATTAAAACCAAAGCCAAAATTTAAAATTTTAAAAATAAATGGTGTAGATTTGATATTGGAGTTTGAGAGACAAAAATCACTATTTATTGTCAAATCATATCTCTTCCATAAATATTTATATATATATATAAATATCGTACGTTTAATGCTGTATTTTATAAAAAAAATTATCATTCATTGTCAAATGATATCTCTTTTATATTATATATAGAAAATTAAAAAATAAAAAAAATACACAAACAAGATTTAAGATACAAAAAAAATTAAATATATTTTATCTTATTTCGACAAATGCCCAAACATAAAATCAAAAGCGGTGTTTCTCTATCCTAGAGAGAGAGAGAATGGATGTGGAATATCGGGTGTCAGAAAGTGCGATTCCACTTTCACGCTTTCCTAAAAGAACACGTACATAAGCCCTTCAACTTGCCACCTTATTGTCGCAATGCCAAAATATAATATTAATATTAAAGTATTAATTGATAATTTTAAAAATTATCGTTATATATATATATATATTAACTCAATAGGCTTTATCTTTCATAATATAATTATTGGTAATTAAAATTATTATTACAAATGATTTAATAATATTTATATACTATCAATAGATCGCCACTATATGTTTTACTAATTACTTTTAGAAATAATTTTATACATAAAATATTTTACTACAAGAAAATAATTTCATAGCTATGTAAAATTTGATGTTAAAATCGACATCGAGATAATTAGTAAGCAAAATTCTTTACTAAGTTCGTCACTAATCTATGTTAATTAACAATAAATGTTATTATTTTACAAGAAATATATGTTATTTTATTATTAATACTTAATTAAAAGAGCTTATAAAATAGTTACTCTTGAAACTATAAATTTTATTTTTATGATAAATATTTTTTTATACTATTATGTATAATTAATAATAATATTAAAATTGTCACCTTTTGCCACTAAATCAATTACGAGCCATAATTGATGCAATAAGATCGTAAAGCTATTATTATTGTACGATATCTTTTTTTCTTTCCTATAAAAATTAGATATACATTTGCAAAAAGAATTCTTATTTTTTGTCGCATAAAAATACATAAAGTATATATAATTTAATTTAAACTTATAAAACCAACGTATTTACACAACAAAATATCTGTAATTATATCAAATGTTATTACTGATAACAACAGTACGATTAAAGTTTTTTAAATGCGGGACAAAATTAAAAATTTGTACATTTTTCTTTACTTGCGTTGGTATTTTTCATCTAAATCCTAACGGGGTTAGATATAAATCGAGAACTTTTATAGGAATGTAAATATAATTATAAAATTTTTTAATAAAAAAATATAATTTAATATTTTTAGAGGGGTCTAAATGTAATTAATACTAAAGTTTAGAGCATACAAGATTACTTTAAAGCACATGGTAACTGTTGGCATACAGTTCATTTCGATCGACTCACATACATTATATTATAAAAAGCATATGAAGAGTTGTGGTGACGTGGCGCTTCGTACTCAATTGAGTTTGAAGTTGTTAGGTAAGTATTTTATTATGTTGGGTAGTAAAATTATTCTTGATTTTATAGTTATTCTCCGTGTCCCACGTACCATGTCTAGGTTTCTAATTTAAGAATACATGTCTTAATTAATTTTTAAATATATATATATATATGTATAAAATCACTTTAATAATTAATTTATATTTTTTGACGCTGTCGTTTTTGAAATTTCTATTTTGTTTCATTCTAATTCCCCGATCGGCTTTTCGATCGAGAAGAAAGAGGATGCTTTGTGAGAAATATTGGGATCAATGAACAGGAATGTACGATGATTGTAGTATTTATGTTTAATGACTGGGGAAATTATCAACAGGAGACGATCGTCATATTTGACATTTTTGGATGAATTAAATGGTTACCTATTTTATTGTCGTGCTTCTCTATTCATGAGTTATAATATAGGGAACTAAGCTCAAATGGAACATCCAAACTGCATCCGTTAAATTGTAAAATAATACTGCAACTATCAAAATAACAAGAACTGAAAAAATTTCTTCACCGTCTTTCGTTTGCTTCAAGCTTCATAATTCGACGTTAGTTCCTAGCATATAGACAGTAGTTCTGTAAAATTGTCTTTCATTTTTCCTTGTCTGGATTGGATCTCTTAGAATTTTGGTGATTCTATTGAGGTTGACTGTGAAATTATTCTGAAAATACTAATAGTGTCCAACGAACAAAAGTTGTATTCTTTTGTTCTACAGTTGCAAAATAATTTTTCCTTACTTTCTTCGGTTGGATCCGCAACCTTAATGACTGCATTTTTTGGCAATGACACTCCAAATTTCTATATTTTCAATTAATTTTTTCACATTTAGAGGAGCATAAGACATCCTAAAAAATACCGTAAATAAATCCATAAATGAGTATTAAATATTTCATTTGAGGTTTTTTTTTTTACCTTGAAGAAAAAAGGGAAGAGAAGTGTGTTTGTGGAAGGATGTCAAGTGATATTTATAATAGAAAATTTTGGTATAACAAATAACGTTTAAAATTAAAACGTGGGTAAAAAAGCACTTATCTTCGCATTTCAAACTCCTGTACACAACATTCCGCCAATTTTGAATATAGAACCTCCTTTTTTTTTTTTTTTTCCAGGATTTCAATTTCACAAAGTCCTTTATGACTATTGATTTAACACAAATAAATTTTGTGTAATTTAAGCATAATATAAGGGGTTGCATGCAATTTTCCCAAGAAAAAGAATGACAAATCAACCAAAACTCACAATTCGCCCCTCAAATTGTCCATTGCAGAAGAGAATTTCCCTTCCTCTGTTGAAGACTTCCTTCACCGATACGAATAGAAAGCTCTCACTCACTCAAATCGCTTCAAGTCATCTGAGCCCATTTTCTTGTCCACATTTCTTTCAATTTTATTAAATCAGGACAAAAAGGTAATTTTTGTACATTTATCACAATCTACAATCCATAATACATAGACACTTCAAAAAAAAAATTACTTAATATAGTGTCGGACACAATACAACTTGGACATGTATTGGACACGCGGATAACATATTTGAAAATAAAAAAAAAAAATAAAACGACATCACGTCGGACACACAGATGGCATGTTAGAAAATAAAATAAAACGACGGGCGCTCTGACACATTTTGATTTTTTTTTTTATATTTTCAAAAGGTTTGGACTATTTTTTTTAAAAAAATTTGAGCTTAATAAAAAATAAAAAGAATTAACTCACTCATCTCAAACTAAAAGTTCTAAGAAGAAATTACTAAAAATTTGGGAGATGACAGTGATGGCTTAATTAATTTGAATATTAAAAAAATTTCATTGCTTACTTTTATGATTATGTATATTTTGAAGCCATATTTAGTTAAAAATATAAATGTAAGACATGCTTATTTTATACTTTATCTTGATATTATTCATATTGCATATTTTAGTTTTATGAGAAATTGAGAATATATATAATAAAATTATATATTATATATAGTTGTATCAGTGCCGTGTTGTGTCCTAATTTTTCTACATTTTTCATGCCGTCTTGTCCGTATCATATTGTGTCCGGGTCCGTGTATTATAGACTACAATATAACAATATACCATCTAATATAGTATTCGAAAGAAGGGTAAAAATGCACACATCCCCAACATATGGGATCATTTGCACTTTGCCTCCCAACATTATTTTTTTTTTACATTTCTCCACCCAACCTTTTCATCTTGTTGCACTTTGTATTTTTTGAGGAATAATGATTGAATATTCTATTTGCATGCGTACACGTGCCTGAGGGCGATTTTAAGTTCGATAAACTTATCAGGGTTAAAATGCAGACAACCTCCCAAATGTATGAGATCATATACACTTTGCCCTATATGTTGGGGGCTGTCTGCACTTAATCCTTACAATTTTACAAAACCCAAAATCGGATACGCACGCAAATAAAATATTCCGTCATTATTTCCCCATAAATGCAAAAACAGTAAAATCAAAAGGTTGGGTGGGGAAGTGTAAAAAAAAGAAAAAATTGGGGAGCAAAGTGCAAATAACCCCTTAGGTTGGCGGGTGTGTTTGCATTTTACCCTTTAAAGAATACAGGGGATAAAATTGCTATTTCTTTTTTATAAAGAATATAATTTGCTTATTTATAATATTGGAACGGTTGCTTGCATTTTTTCCATAAAATCATATCAAATAAATTTATTGCCTTCGCACCCATTCTCCGTATGGCATCCACATTGTAGATGAGAAGAACAAGCAAGATCAGCAAAAATAGGTAATGCAGAACAAGAAACAAGATTGCCTAAAACAATAAGAAACACTGGTAAAAATAATAACGTCAAATTGCTTTATTTTTTGAAGAAGCCATGAAAAGGCAGAAAATGAATAAAATTAGACAGACACTCCTCTGTTGAGGGGGTGGGGGTGGGGATGGGGTGGAGACACCATTTATTTAGCTGTGAATCCCTCCCTCCTTCCCTCTCCCTACAGGAATGAAACTTGAGGAGAACAAGTTCATCTCCAACCTAAAACATTACCATAACTTAGAATCAAGATTCCAACTAAATTAGCTTTTAAGTCATATCTATATATAATGTTCAATAAAAAGTCAGGCCTTTGGACTCAAAGATGCTGTAATGTCTTGAAATACTTTGAGCCTTTTGTCAACCACCTTTCTCTGAGTGATATCATCGCCGTTGCCATGCCTTTTGTCGTCAGTCTTTCTCGTTGTTTCGTAACCCGGACCTAAAACAGCAGCAATTATAGCCTCCTCAAAGTCCTTGCTATCCGGGAGCAAATCGGCCCACTTATCGCCAGTTTTCTCCGGTGATATGGACTGTTTACGCACTTTATTCTCCGGCTCGGTGCAAGCCATCATCTTCTGCTCTAAGTTTGCTACGTTTCCGGACCTTGTCCTCTTAAGACTCTCAGGCAAAAGGGCAGTACCTGCGGAAGAATCCTTCCCAAATTTGGATGAATAGAATGGTGGTGCATCAATGTTGAGTGAATTCACCAGAGTAGCACCAATTCCTGGCTTGGCGCTTCTTTGTGGCAAACGGCTGGTTATGATGTTGGAGTTTGCATTCTCATCGGCATAAGCATCGTCTTGAAGTTTAGACGGCGGATGCGCGTTGGAGAATGGAGCAAGATTTTGCTCCTTGCAAGGCTGAGGCTGCCAGATAGCGGAAGAACCCAAGAATGCGTCAAACAGCTTACTCTGTTCCACCCTATCACCGCCCCGGTTCATCATCTCAGACTCAAGGTCTCTAAGCATTTGCTGCGCTCTCTCATAGGCCTTGAGGTGGGAATCGACGCCTCTGGGGCCGTCGGCCACCGCTGGCTTTACTCTCCGAAGGGTCTCTTTCGCCTCGCCTATTCTCCCTTGTTTCATCAGGCAAATGCCCAGATTGCACATCTTGTTATTATCCGGCGCCAGTAAAAGCGCTCGCCTGTAAGCCTCTTCTGCCTCTATGTAATTGTTTTGCTGCATCAGTGCCCATCCCAAGTTCCCCTGCAAAGTTCAAGATTCCACATTTTCTTGTCAATTCAAGCCTAAGCATACAAGTACAGTTTATGCAGCGTACGTGGGGTGCGTGTTTACCAGCAATCGAGTCGCCTCTTGCTCGACGGAGACCTGAAACTTCTTCCCTTGGGATCTTGCCGTCTTGGTTCGCTTCCCATTAAACGCCATTCCTTGCTGTATTAGATACAGTTTGTGCCTCAGCAGTGCTATTTGGTCATCCAATCTCCCACATCTCTGTACATTATTACATCTCAAACATGTCAGAAAAACATGAACTAGTTTCAAAATTCACTTACATCCCAAAAATATATATACCTTGTAAAGATCTAACAAGATGTTGTCAAGGGATTCTTGGGCTTGATCGGAACAACGGCTGCGCAACGACTTGATGGCTTCGATTGCCTCTTCCGCCCTGTTTTGCTGCTTCATCACAATGGCCATATCTTTAAGGGCACTATCCACTCTATCTCCGGCATTAATTGCTGCCCAGAACAAAGGTATTGCCCTCTCCGGATCCTTATCCACAAGCTGATTCAAAAGGAAAAAAGAACAGTATAATGGGCTCAGTTATCTCTTTATTTACCAAAGATTTTCACACTGCAAGAATGGGAAAAGAATTTGAACTCACTTGAACATTTTTCGCCCGGACATAAGGGGTGTCTCCAACCGGGACCTTGTGAGTCACGTGGAAGGTGTCAGACCTGGTTCGGCAGACGCCCAGCGGCTTGGCGGGAGACGACGGAGCCGATTTTGTGGGTCGGAAACCGGGCGGCCCATTCCACATTTCTTGCATCATTTTTGTAGTTTGGAATGATTTTAGAGAGTGTGGAATGTGGAGGGAGAGAGAGTGGAAGAATCGAACAACTTTACACACGCAACAGTGTGTGTGTGTGGGGGAGAGAGAGAGAAGAGAGGGCAGAGACGAAGAGGAGATGTGAAGGTTTGGGTGTGCTTTACAGTCGCTGAGAGGACTTTTGAAATATCTGACCGTTGGAGTTTACCGTTTCACAACTAGCCGTTGTGCTCTTTTTTCCGTGGTTTTTTAATTAACGGAGTTAAGAAAGGATTATTTCCATATCCACCCCCCTTATTTTTTATTATTTTCGTTTATGACTACAATTAATACACTATTTTTTTATATCTTAACCATTATTGTTTAATATATTTCCTTCATGACTGTAATTAATACCCTATATTTTTTTGTATTTTTTTCCATTTATTACTACAAATATTATACAATTCACTAAAAAAATTTTTGGCATCAAATATTTAAGTATGATATTAAAAATGTTATTAACTGTATGTATTACGTGATAAGAAGTTTTATTATTTCACTATAAAAATCTCATAAATTTTAATATTAATTATATTTAAATAAATATTGTCATCTATGTACGATGATAACATAGTGACCAAAGAAAAAAGTAATAGTGATAAAGAAACAGTAATCACCATTATATTTATATTTTTATTTAATTGTCACTATAAATATGTTATTAATTGTGTATAATAATAGCTTAATTTATAATTTCTAACAATAATAATTATATTATAAAAATATTAAAATTATTTTCACTTAGTAAATATTTTTAATAATAGTTAACTTAAAATTATTACTTAATATTTTTTACTAATATAATTTGGATAAATTATATTGATACTCCCTGAGATTATGTCAAATTGTACAAATACTTCATATCTTTTATAAAATTACAATTATACCCCTTGAGGGGTGTTAGTGTAATATTTTTCAGGGGATGTTTGCATAAGCTTTGTATTTAAATAGGGGTTGTAATTGCAACTATGACCTCAAATGGTCTAATTGTAATTTTATAAAACATAGAGGGCATTTATGTATTTTGGCCTAACCTCAAGAGTGTCTATATTCTATTGTTTTTTAGGAATAATTACACTCTCCTCCCCTAAGTTTGATATGATTACACGTAGGCTCTCTATAGTTTAGAAAATTACATATAGCACTTCTGATGTTTGCTTCCGTCTAATAAATAAATTCCTCCATTAATCAAAATTCACCGAATTTATTTATATTAACAAAAAGATGAAAAAAAAAATATATTTTTACGTCACTTATTATTTATTTATTGCAGGTCAAATAAATATTTTTATGCTCAAATTGCCCTCATACGTTTCTGCGCATTAATGCATGAAAGGAGGTATATCTTTATCGTTACAAGGATAGTTTAATAGAAAAAAAATATTTGACTTGCAATAAATCAACCAAGGGTAAATATCAATTTTTATTCAGTTTTTTTTGTTAATATCAGTAAATTTTGGTGAATTTTGACTAACGGAGAAATTTATTTGTTAGACGAAAGCAAATCTTAGGGGTGCTAGATGTAATTTTTCAAATAATATAAGATTTACGTGTAATTATATCAAATCTTAAAATAAGAGAGTGTAATTAACCCTATTTTTTATTGTAATGAACTTTCTATTTCACCCTTGATGTATTTAAGACACCCCAAAAGGAAAAGGAAAAGAAAAAGGAGAGATTAAAAAAAGAAAAAAAACACAAAGGGTTTAAGGATAGTTGCATTTTCTACTTTAGAATCAATGGAACTCTTTTGCATAAAATCTTAAATCTACATAAAGTTGTTTTTATATGCTTTTTTAGCGCTTGAATTTTGTATACATAATTGGGAAAATAAGGTTGGTAAATCTGTTAGAGGATTGCGCCTTCATTAAGGTCCAATTGCCCGAATTATTGTTACTAATATATGAAGACTAACCACGCAAGAATTAACACACAGATCATAATGTATATTTAATTTAGCTAAATGTCTTGACAAAAGATCAAACTCACATTATGAATATAACAACATTCAATAGTGATGCGTGCTGTTTTAGCATGAGTCCAGCGATCTTCAACTTAGGCGTTGGGCCTATATTGGTTAGAGCAGAATTCGAAAGAAACATACCTGCAAAACAAAGTGTTAGCACTCCGACGCTCAAATTAGTATTGGATTTGAAGAATAATAATTTAGAATAATGAAAAGCATTGAAAGAATGGGGATATAATGATGAAAAAATAGGAATGAATCGTGTATATGAGTGCAGTAGAAGCGTGGCAAAGTAGCAGCCAAATTTCTATAGCATGAAAGCGTCCCTCTGCCTGGGGGTGAATCCCTTATTTATAGAAGGATATCCTCCTCAGCCATGGAACTAATAGTGCCCCCTATTCCTGTGGAAAATAGATAGAATTAGTTAGGATAGAGCTTGATCAAATCCCATTTTTTAGAAATCATGTTGTTAGGGCCATTATTTAAGTGAGGGAGAGTCTGAGATGGAAGGGGACCCCCAGTCTGTCAGGAGTCTGTTGTGCAAGGTCCAGGTTCTTGAGGGAAGCCCTCTTGCCACGCGTGTTTCAAGTTGGTCAAGAAAGGGGCATAGGTGAGAAGCCTGAATGCATGCCACGTGAATAAGAGGATGACGTGTTAGTGAGACTACGACTGCCTGTTTGGCATTTGGGCCGCAAACATTGGGCGCTTCGAGGTAGACTTCCTTTTTTACAAGGATTGGGGTCAAAAGATAAAGTGTTGGGTCTTTTAATTCATTATTGGGCCATAATTCATTGGATCACATCCATCAAATAGGATAACTATTGGTGTTTGATTTGTTATTATTGACTCAAATGAGAAATAGTGCATCGATTGGAAGGGCCTTGAAATAGTCATTTTTGTTAACCACATAACTATATAAACATTATAATTCACTTAGAATCAT
The DNA here is from genome assembly GCF_000512975.1 of Sesamum indicum. Lineage (NCBI taxonomy): Eukaryota > Viridiplantae > Streptophyta > Magnoliopsida > Lamiales > Pedaliaceae > Sesamum > Sesamum indicum. The sequence continues at coordinate 7,491,850 of NC_026159.1, read as the reverse complement.
CACTAAAACAAAAAAAAAAAAGGGAAAAATAAAGAAGAAGAAAGGTTTCAGTTTTTTCGTTTCATTTTCTCAATTCACTACAAAATTCTGACAGGTGCTTAACGGCAACTAATGTTAAAAAAATATTAGTAATTTTTTAAACAACAATGTGGTATTGATAATTATAACAAACCACACAGATGATAACTGTAAGTTTCCATTTCCTGTAACATGGACAACAACCTTATTTACGTGAACAACACTTATCAAAACAAGATTGACCGAACTTATAAGACCTGATGGGACTTGAGTGAATTAACAATGGTGGTATGCTATGGTCATGGTGCACCTACCGAGCCGTCCCAAGCCATGATTGGCCTTCCAACACCCTTTCCCCCTTTCAAACACTTCCAGTAGTGGTATTTGTTCTGATGGAAAAAAGAAAAAGGATGGAAGAATGAAGAAGAGAGAATATAACAAAGAAAGTGACGAGGAAAAGGGGGAGTTGTTATCGCAATCAAGTGAGAACACTATGTGAGAGACGAACACAAACCGGTAGTATGCAAGTACAAACAGCAGTTATCGAACTTTTATGGAAGTGTAGCTTGAGAAGTCACTTAAATAACTAGCTGATACGATGAATATCAGAACCATGTATTTGTATTGCCAAACCAATCATACCGTAACTTGAAAACACAGGAGTGATCCTGCATATATACAAGTCCCATACACCAAAACTCACTTTTAAAATGTTGCAGATACGTTCGTTGGAATAAATACGTTAATCGTAACATGGCTGGAATCACATAGCAAAACATGAATGCTAATTATTTGTATCATCTAATATTTATGCTCCAGGATAACAATCTTCCAAAGTGGGTTGAAGAGCCTTTAACGCAATATTAAATATGTTATGCACAAAATATATGAAGCAGGAGTCAATCAACGCACGATTATAATGTTTTCTTAGAGTGCTCTAAAACTGTCTGCCTTATCAAGTCTTGCAGTCCCTGAGCTCGAAGATTCTCCCATCACATCAGGAGAGGCGGCTGCTTGGGATGAGGCCTTTTTCAAGGAAGTCGGCAAACCCGAGATTTCCTGAATATAACAGAATTTCAGAAAATAAGAATCTTCTTTCCCGTTTGGCACTGGGGTTCTTAGTTTCATAGATATTATCAATATAATTACAGAACTTAAACATGCCCGGTACATTAATTTATTAGCCTAACTAACGGTACCTTTAAGGTATGCTTTAACCAACGTTAAGCTTTTAAAAGCTGGGAAACCATTAGATGTCCATACATAACGGACATACTTATTTCCTTGGCGTCGCTTTATAGCAAAACAAAATTGCAAACAACAGAAGACAATTGTCTCTGCATCAGGTATATGGATCAGCTAGAGTAAAATGTGCAAATATTAGTATAGAGCAAAACAACTTTTTATTCATGCTACAGCGCAGTAACATCAATATTCAGCTTTTGGTCCCTCCCTTTTACTATGGGCTTATTTAACTTCTTTCAATAAGCTTACCTACTTCAAATATCCTACTTGATGATTTTCTAACAAATGCATCAATATATATGTAAAATTTGACATATGCTGGCACTGTTATTATGTTATTTGATGTAACCATAATTAAATGGAGTAAATATAATGAACAGAGACACACAAAGGCACACAAACATAAAGAGGATAACCATGTTCAAGCGAAAGGAAACAGAATTCAGATGTTTTGAAAAGTATTTCATGAAATTTTAAAGTATGATAGATATCAAAGAACTTAGAAGAAAAATTAGCCCTCCACCCTTTCTCTCCCTCCCCCGAGTACATGATTAAAAAAATACTAATTACACCTATACCCCTCCAAAATTGTGTAATTATAGTGTCCCCCTGGAACTTGAAAATTACACCTATACCCTTCACGAAAACGCTCTGTTTTTACAATTGCATCACAAAATTTTGGACATTAGATGCTGATTTTGACAAAATATTTAAGTGAACTCTAAATTTTGTCGGCCACCAAGCAATCCCCATCTTTTATTGACCAAAATACCCTTTCTAATGCTTTGAAGCTTGTCAGATTCTAAATGTTACATATATAGAGTTAAAGGGGGTTGGAACTGTAGCTGTCTAGGTAGGAAGAATAATTGATTTTGGTGGTTATCATTCTACATATATGAAGTGATACAACATTGTTGTATCCATCACATAAAAATATCCTATTCAAGCAACCCCTTTTATGGGATGTTGTGGATTTGAAGAAACAGGTAGAGAACTGTTTGCAAAAGCAATGTGGATAAAGAAATGGCTGCAATGATTTCTACATCAACAAATCACAACAGATTGCTGTACTGGTACCCTACAAGTTATAAGCAATAAACCTAGTAACACTCCTTACTTATATGTTGTGCCAACTTACAAGATAATTCTCAGAGGCTGTACTTAATATAATAATCACAATAGGAATAAGCGCCATACATTGCCTCATCTAATTTCATCATCGCGAAAACAACATATGTTATATTATCTTGTAAAGCCACATTTTCAAAATTATAAATATTAATATACATCCATCACTATTTCCAAAGGTTAATACAAACCGCTATTAGTTAAAATATCACTAATGCCCTCAGCTATAAAAACCTCACCAAGCCACCCCTTAGACACACAACCATATCATAGTTACTTGAACATGCACTAACAAGAACATATAAATTAATTGTGTGTACACCTGATAAACATCAACATGAACAGAATGAAAGAATAAAAAAGATCTAGAAGGTGTAGAGGCCTTTGAAGTATAGACATTCTTCTAATCAAATCCTCTGAGAGTTGTCCCAAAACATTTGGCCAAAAAAAAAAGGAAAAACAAAGTGACCCCCACAAAGACACGCCTCCAACGAAATACAAACATAACAAATTCATCCATCACAAAACATAAACATCATCAACACATCCATCATAAATCCAGCATTATTTGGACTGAAGAGCAGGAATTATGTTGTTTGAGTCTTATAAATATTAGAGTAAGATTCTTTGCTGCCTATTTTCGTTTCCCTCAATCAGATCACTCATGCCAAGGTAAATGTGGTGGTATAAATATTCTGTTGGTTGTAAAATGTTAACTGAAATAA
>NC_026159.1:7463225-7488724 GCF_000512975.1 Sesamum indicum | reverse complement strand
CAATATCACAATCAATACGAGTTACAGTGATTAAGGATCTCCAAGAGTCCAGTATAGTTTCTATGGTAGACCAAACAAAGTTCAAATCACCAAATCCAACAATAGCTTCCAAAAAATTAAAATAGAAGAAAACAAAAGAAAGAACGACAGAAAGAAGAAAGTTAGACATAATACCTTCATCAAATGCAACCTTAAGTCGCAAGGCCGAGCCTGATTCCCAATACATGCCAGAGCAAATTTTGAATATTGAAACAGCACATCTGCAGCAGCTTGCTTCTTTTCTTCAATCTGTGACACATTTCATGATCATGATAGGATAAATACAACAGAAAGACAGTTCAACTGCAAGAAGCCTAATAAGATAAATACATGAAATACTTTATACCAAAACTGCCATGAACAGTAATGATATCCAGATCTTACTCAGTTCCACTCTGGATTCTGACTTATCATGGGTTGGTTTTTGTTAGAATCATAGAATGTACTTTTATCACATTGATTTACGAGGTTTTGTACAAATCGCATCCATTCATTTGATCTAATTAGTTACATAAAACAGGTAAGTATCAATGGTTATGCACATTAAGTATTATTTTATCCTCTTGTTAATCAGTACGCACTATAAGAAGACAATGAATATACTTTTTGCTCATTTTCACGTTCCAGCGAGTTAATAATATAACCCATACTAATCCACATCTAACTTATTTAATCCTTCGCAAATCATTTCTCTTTATCTAAATCATACCAAGTCTCACCTTTGCAGCAATATATGGTGCTCAAAACTGCTGTTGCAGCACGAAAATTCTAATAACTTAATGACCATTCAACTCATAGTTTTTCTTTACTCAGTCGGCTTGAACAATCGCTTAGCCCAATAACAACAAATCATTGTCTGAAAAATGTCATTAAAGAAGACTATTACATCTCTATTGCAGAACTTGACTGGTGAACAGTGTAGAGGTCCTCTCGTACATTTCACCTCAATGAATGCCCATCTTGAACAACCCTTATTCTACATCTAACGAGCCCATAAGGGAACACAGGGCAATACTATTCTCATCAAAGCATAGACTCGACCACAGACTAGGAAATCCAAAGTGACCAGCAGACAAGATTACAGATTTTTCCAAGCAAACCGATCATCCAAGAAGGATATGAGAGTAATACCATAAGCCCTAATTCTAAATCCTCACTTCAAACGACTTATGAGTATAAACTACGCAAACGAATGCAGTTCAACACAGAATCATCAGAAAGGAAACCTCTAATATGAATTAAGAACTGAAAAACACCATCTCAAAGGCCAGAATCAAGTAAAACAAACTGAGGAACTAAATAATACAAATTAATTCGAAGAATTTCGCACGAGAACTAAAACTTCCGGTACTTGAATTGGATTAAACGAAATTACCTCGTAATCTTTCATGGCTAGAGCTCTGAATCCTCTGAATTCTCGTTCTTCCTCTCAACGATATTCCCTTGCCTTGGCTATCCCATCAAACGACAATTAAATTCTTGTCGAAACTATGGACAACGATGGCTCAGTTGGTTAGAGCGTCGTGCTAATAACGCGAAGGTCGCAGGTTCGAGACCTGCATGGGCCATCATAATTTTTTGTGCGTTTTTAAAACAAAACTCTGGGCAAGTAATTAAAATTTTCAAACTTGAGGGGTGTAAGTGTAATTAAACTAAAATTCAGGGTGAGAGCATTGCAATCATCCTGTATTTTCTGAGTTGCTTCTTTCTTTTTTAATTGGGAAAATTGCAAAATACCCTCTGTATTATAGAAAAATTGCTATGTGATAATTAAATAGTAAAAAAAGACCACCTATAATTATAAATCCTGTAAAAAAACCCTTTTTCATAAAAAGAAAAACAGAGAGTTGCCTATAATGAGAGTAGTATGACATTTTAACTTATTTTTAGTCTTTTTGAATGGACAAAATTACACCCCTCTTTTCTTTTTTTGGTTAATTCTTTCATATTTTACTAAATAATTAATATTCATCCATATTGATATGTAAAATTATTAATACATCATAATAAATTATTATACATATAAAAATATCAAATTTTGAAATGAAAATGCATAATTTTATTTCCGAATATTATTAGTTAATTTAATTTTGTATTGAATATATTTTGGAATTGTATTATTTATATATATTAAGGAAATAAACTTTAATGCTTTAATATAATTATATTTAAACTTAAAAATATATAATTAATTTAATTCATTATATTACAAAATTAAAAAAATACAATAAATAAATATTTAAAAAAAAAACAAAAGAAAATAGAAAACTTGCAACTACATCGTCTTCCCCAAGTTTCCTTCTCTGCGTCCCATTGCCTCTACCTGTTCGCTGGCCGCCTCACCTTTGCATCCTCTTTCCAGATACTTACCGCCTTGTCGTCGCCTGCCCAAATTTAGGCACGATGTCACCGCCTAGATCTAGACTGCGACGTCGTCGTCACCTAAACTGTCGTCGCCGGTGGAGGTGGAGCGGTGGCCCTCCATCGACATATATATTTCTTATATATATATTTGTATATTTTGTACATATATTTTTAAAATACATAAAATCTTAATCTTTTATTTTTATTTGTTGAAAATCAAGGCGCTATTAAAAATTAATTAAATCCTACGGTTCTAATGCAATTATAGAAGATCCAACGGTTAATATAATAACAATGTTATATTACGTAAGGGTATAACAGAAATTTAAAAAAATCAAATTAACGCCGTTAAGTAATACAAAGGCAAGAGGAGTGTGTGCAAGATTTTAAAAAATATAGGGTTTTTTGCCTATATTTTTAACACATGGGGGTTTTTAGCTGGCTTTTTATAATACAGGGGGTTTTATGTAATTTTTTTTTTAATTGGATAAATTACAATGATCTTTTCTAAAATGTGTCATAATTATGAATAAACTTTTGTTTGAAAATTAATATAAAAATGTCAACTTTATCATTATTGTATTTTTTTATATTTAAAAAATTTAAAGTTTGTAAAAGAAATGGATAAGGTGGATGAAAATTTTTAAAAAATTATAGAAAAATAATTCACTCAGCCATAAAAAATTAATTTTTTTAAAAATAAATAAAATTATAGTTTCTAATCTATAAAGGAATTTTGATCAGTTTAGATAAAAAAATGAATGAAAACCTAATTAAGATTAACGGATTGGACAAATTATTAGACGGTCATCATAATAAAAAATATTCATAATTATACCAAATTTTAAAAAAAAATTGGTTGTGATTTATCCTTCTTAGTTTTACTTTGGACTATCTCATGATTGTAAGTTGTTGGGCATCATTATCTAAAATTTTCATTCCTATTTTTGGTAGTTATAATGCTATGAAAATTTCACCATAATTATTTTAAATGAAAGAAAATCTCTCATCTCATTCATGAAAATTTGGTGCTTTTTACACATTTTCGCTAAGCAATAGGTTTAATTGGATATCATGTTATTGTATTTTACATTTACTTTTGCTTTTTTCCTACTTTTAATTATAAATGACAATTAAATTTGAACTCTCGAAACTCGTTTTGAATCCGCCTTTAATAGGGTGTGTTCGAGTTTAAAATATGGGATTCCGGGTCGGGTCTTGAGTCTTTATTTTTAGGGGCCGTCTAGATTTGAGGCGGATCTCGAATTTATAAAATATCAAGTAAAAATTTAAAAATTGTCACAAAACATATACATTGGGTGACAACAATTTTAATCTTGTCACTATATAATTATTAGTGACAAGAATTGTGTATAAAGTTATTACTATAAATAATTAGTGGCATATCTGTGCAACAACTTAGGAACATCACAAATGTAGTGATAATAATTAGTGATTTTTGTCACGAGGTTGTCACTATACACGTGTCACGAATTATTTCCAATGGTAATTTATTGCACAATATTTTAGCACTAATTCTTGCTAATTATAATTTTTATAAAAGAATTATTACTTTTATAACTTCAAAATTAATTAATGTGACAAAATAAAATTATTGTCACTAAATTATATAATTAGTGACAATATTAAAATTATTACTAAGTTTTTTTGTCGCTATTTTTGTATTTTCTTCTAGTGAAATTGCAATTTTACTTCTATAACTTAGGTTGTGTGGTTTTTTGGTCCTGAACAAATTAATTTTTATAATTTAATCCTGTAATTTTATAATTTTGACAATTTTAATCCTTGTGCTCAGAAAATTGCACGTGACTTGGACATGGCCCCATTAGATTGTAATTTTAGTTTTGTAAATCAATTTGTACAGGACTAAAAATGCCAATTCCCATAAGTTATAGAATTAAAAATGCCAACTCTCGGGACTAAAATTACAATTTAATCAGGTCATGTGCAGATCACATATAATTTTCCCGACCAAATAGATGAAAATTATCAAAATCTTAAAATTATAAGATTAAATTATGAAAATAAATTCGTATTGAACTAAAAATCCACCCCTATAAATCAAAGAACCTAAATTGCATTTTCCCCCATCGCTAAGCCACTCTAATATTAGATAAGTGTAACGAACTAAACACATACATCAAACGTGCAAGAGATTGTGCGTGTTTTTTGCTAAAATATAGGCTAACACTCACGACCTAAAAAATGGATGGTATATATTTTTTTTTCGGGTTAAATACAATTTACCTCCATTGTTATGTGAAATGAGCAAATACCCTCTTATAAAAAAATAATTAGCAAATTACCCCTTATGTTTTTTAAAAAATGAAGCAGAATGCCCTATCAATGTTTTAGATATGGAGTAATTTGCTTCTTTTTCTAAAATATAGGGAGTAATTTGCTATTTTAATTTTTATAGGGTTTTTTTATTCATTTTTCATATCAATTGGGATAAATTGCAATTTTCCCTTTTTCATCACCTATATATTTCAGCACGAAAGTCTCTGGGCTATAGAGAAGGAATCTTAGTTGATAAATATGACAGTAATGGAGGTGAAGAAGCCATTCCCAATCCTCATTTTGTTACTACTTGTCATCGTTGCTCGTAAGTCTTTCTATTCTCTAATTGCTTACAACTCCACCTTCCTCATTTCATCAATTACATAATTGCATAACACATCCTTCCATAAATAAAAAATTAACTAATTAATAAAAAAAAAAACTGAATACAAATCGATATTTATCCTCCATTGATTTATTACAGATCAAACAAATCTTTTGTGACTAAATTATACTTATAACGGTGAAGATATACCTCACACATGCATTGACGTGTGATGATGTATTTAACCTACAATGAATCAGTAATAAGTCAATGGAGGATAAATACGTCTTTTAATCCTTTTTTTCTTTCTGTTAACATCATTAAATTTGCTGAATTTTGCGTATCGGAGGGACTTATTTGTTAGATAAACATAATCTCAGGGATGCTAGATATATATGATCTTGCAAACCACATGAGATTACGTGTAATTACACCAAACCTCAAGGGAGAACACTGAATTTTGCGTATCGGAGGGACTTATTTGTTAAATAAACATAATCTCAGGGGTACTAAATATATATGATCTTGTAAACCACATGAGATTACGTGTAATTACACCAAACCTCAAGGGAGAACAGTACAATTAATTATCCTATATCATGTTTTTATGGGTTTAATTTGTAAACTCTTTTGAATCATGAATATAAACTTGAAAATCTTGAGTTGATATTTGATTTTCTTTTTTTTCTTTTTAATTTAAAAACACAGAGATGAGCATCCCTCATGTGGAGGCTGTACCCTGCAACGCGAAGAAGAGCCTTATAAAGAAGGACGTTTGTGTACTCGAAATAAATTGTGTAGAAGCATGCAAGAAGGTGGGATTCAATTTTGGACAATGCAAAGGGTTACGTAGCAAATGTTTCTGTAGGCAACGTTGTTAGCTGAATCGTGTACAAAATTATATTTTTGGTCCTATAACTTTAGATTATTAATACTATAATTTGGCTTGATGCTTCAGTTTTTATTACATATGATGGGTATCTCTATTTGTTGGGATAGTGTCGACGTGTCAACTAGTTGATAAGACACTAGTTAGATTGAATGTTGTAATACTCGGTAGAAAATGACATTCTGTGTTAACAAAATTTACGGCATTCTGTATTTTAATTAATATTGTGTGTTTATTTATTTATGCAATAGAATGAAGCCCCTAAACCATAAATGATTATGGTACATGGTCACACATATGATGGTGATCATCAATGTTTTGAAAATCGTATCAGGGATTGAATCAATTAAGTTACTAGGTAACCAGTCCGATCAGAATTAAAAAAAAAAAATTGATTCACACGTGATATATCGATACATATATAGATCATTGATTAAATTATAAAAAGAAAAAAATAAAAGCACATTTAAAATAAATACACAATCCAATTTAACATAACAAGTGCATGATTTTAACATAAATGTAGAATGAATAGATATACAATTAAATAAAAGTAGTAAAAAATACTATAGTTTTATAAAATCATAATGAACTCAATCGTGATTATTTTCATTCTCTTTATCTCTATAACAAGTAATTCTACTTCATCTAAAGTGGTTCGAGAATCCATGTTCTTTATCAAACTATAAGTAAATTAGCGTGGAAACCGTGTAAATAATATAAACAATTTATATATTAAGTGTGGAAGGGGAAAATTTTAATTTCGATTGAGTTTGGCTAAATTAAAACTGATGCATGCAAAACACATACGCATGGAATAAATTATGCAAGCAAAAAATGCAGTATTCAGCCCACTTGAAGTGGGAAGTGAAGAAATAAGTAGTGATGAAATAAGTGCTTGAAGATAAAGACGGTGAAATAAGTGAAGAATAGAGTGTTACTGTTCAATTTTTGTACAATAGAGAGATTGATACGAAATTAAAATGTTAAGTACAAAATATAATGGTCCTTTAAGCTAACATATCAGAAAGGTTAAATTTGTCGTAGGTATACTTAAAGTAAAGAGCATGTCAAAACATATGAACGTGTTTGTGTATGCCCTGAACATGTCCTTCTGATTGTGTGAGTATGTGAATGTGTGGATGTGCGAATATATGAATGTTTCTCCTACTTGGGGAACTATCTATTTATAGGCAAGTATAAGGTTGTTGGAGAATGTCAAGAATTTGGAGGAGCATGCTAAATCACCCTCAGATTTGGTGCAGCTGTTGGCTAATTCCTCTCAAATTTACGAGGTAGCTGGAGGATCCCCAGATTAGGGGACTATTGGAGTATGTTGTATATCTGCTAAGGGATAAGGCTGTTACATTCTTGAATTTTTAGGGATGTTGTTGAGGAGACCTTTCCCAACTGTAGTCCAATCTTTTTAGAATTTAAAGTACTTCTATTTGGGGGAGCCATGTGTCCCTGAGGGGGTTGCTAGTTCTTATCCGATTTTATAAGGGGGACCTTCAGATGTCCTACGTGATCGCCACCTAGGTCTCCCATGGATGCCATGTGGAGGACCTTTGAGTTTGGTTAGGGGACTTCAAGTCCTAAGGTTCCTTGTGGAATTGTGAAGCCTTCTTAGGTCAGGACCCTCTAGTACTTGAGCCAACTGGAGTTCTATTTTATGGGAAACGTCTGCGTGCCCCCCTAGGCCTCTTGAACCTTCTCCTAGACTGGACCCTCTGGGGGGCCATGTGTTTTGCATTTTTTTCTTCTTTTTAGGTTGTTTGAGTCTTTTTAGATTAGCCTATTTTTATGCACATCATTAGCCCCTCCTCCCCCTAATAAGTGGAGATTTTGGCACTTATTATAGTCGAAATCTGTAGTAGCGAGACTAGTTTGAAGGGGGAGTCTTTGTTTTTTTACCAAATTCCTACACCAGAATGTCAGTAGCATAAACATGCTAGAAAACGAAGAGCTTACTTCATGTCTGTATAGAGCAAGACTTTTTAAGAAGGGGCTTCCATAAAGAAGGGCTTGTGTGCCTCCATAGCTAGTATTGGCTAAATTAACTCAAAAAAACCTCATGAAATGACACATTGACATCAACTTTGACCAATTGGGATTTCTAATGATTAAGAAGAACTTATTAGATCCTACTATTTTTATACACACAAGAGAGATGGAACGATCATTAAAATAAGAAATAATACATAATAAATAAGACATAAGGTCAATTGATACGATATGTAACGATGTTAGGTATAGTTAATGTAAAGGGGCACGTGAACAATATTTAAAATATGGGGGCATTTTACACCATATTTTTAACATAATAGGTTGTTTTATTTTTGGCGGACTTTTGATAATACCAGAAATTTTATGCAATTTATGCAAAAAGATATCTGATTCTTTTTTTTTTTTGTCATATAATGAGAAACACCACAGGATGCTGAATTTCTGCAGTATCACTAGAAATTAATCCTCAATGAATTCACAAAAATGATGTCCAAATAAAAGCTTGCAAGAACCATGTAAATTCAATATCCATCGTTTAGTGTATCAGTTTATGATTTCAAGTAACCTAAGTTTCATGAACGGTAAGCCCCTTTGGTGCAAGTAGGCACTAGTGCGGCAGGCTTGTGCACTAGTGTGCATAACGGTGTGGCATGGTGTAGCAGCAATGTTGGCAATCACGCAAGTAACTTTGTGTCGACAGGTTAGTCAGAGTGTGGTTTGGTTGGCCGACGGTGGCATGGGTCGGTGCTTGGCCTTGGGCGTTGTGTGCTGCATGGTTGTGGCATGTGAGGGCAAGCTTGTAGCGCATTTGTGTGGGCATTGTGCAGATAGTTTTGGGCATTGGCCAAATGATCTGCGGTCAGATAATAGGTTGTGCATGCAGGCAGTATTCCGTGCAGATACTTGTGGATTGTTGTGTGCATAGATAAGACAAATATGCAGAGTTAGTTGATGCTGCTCACACAGGCAACACGCGGCTTGTAGGCAGTAGGATGTTGCCCTCCCAGGCAGTTCCTTGCATGCAGTAGCTTGGCAGGTGGCCTGGGGGCACGCGTGTGCATGGAACATAGATGCGTGCGGATCGACCAACGTTGGCAGTTGTGCTCTGCAGTTATGATCAGCAGTTGCTGAGCAGTTTTTAAAATATTGTTGAGACAGACCTGGACTTGGGGGAAGCAATTGGCATTGTCCACTCTCCTGACAATCGCCAACTACTTGGTGCTAATCGAACACTTGGTTGAATTATTCTGATTGGCCTAACAATTGAGGGTTGTCCTATGCAAGTATTATATTATTTTGGCCTGTAGAGTTACACAATGAGTTGCGTGGTTTGGTGATTAATTCAAGGTTAGGTTAATTCCTATAAATTGTGTGTACCTTTTACATTGTGTCGACAATCTGTGCTATGTGTGTACTATTGGCTTATTGAATCTAATTTAGAACAAAATCAAATACGAAAGCTTGAGAGATTGAGTGAAAGCTGATTGGTTGTGGGCAAACCAGGCTTCACAGTGGGTGAAAAATACTAGAGAAACCCCCGTGACAAGAACGATTATCCAAAGTCGTATGATGAAGTTAGCAAATACATTAATATTGATGGCAAATAGTTTGAGGATTCATTGGTGAGTAGGTAGGATCAATGAACACATTCTGTAACATTTCAAGCAATTTGGAGCTTGTTTTTGTAGTTTGAACCACAGTGTAAAGTTTTCATTCCTAGCATCCATCATCATCATGGCATGAACTTCCTCGCAGCGTAGGGTTTGCCTCTTCCTCAAAATAGCAAGCTCCCATGTCTTATCTTATCAAACGAGGAGGGGGTTAATCATAGCGAAACTGAAGGTGCAAAGAGAGAACATCAATAATCAGACCAAGCATCAGTCTGGAATCTAACTGACTGATTCCATTTTGGTCAGGAATTCAGTAATTTTTCTTAGGCCTCAAACTTGAAAGTAACAAGCAGAACTGCAGAAAAGCTTTTCCATAAGCAATATCAGCGGTTGATAAACTCCACTAATTATACTTTCGTCATCCTTCATGATAAGTACAGTGATCTCTGCTCTAAGGTGGGGTTAGAAGCAGGATATTTACACTAGAGAATTTAAACAGTAGCATATATCAAACAGTACGCAACACTTATCCAAAGAAAAAAAAACAGTACACCTGTTAGTCCTTCATGAAATAAGGTAATTGACACGATTAGGTGAGCCAGGACAGTTTCTGGCTGCAGTTCCTCCAATACACGACCAGTGGATACAACCAATTGGTGTCACTGAAGAGAGGCTGATGATGAAGAGATTAGAAATAATGACAGTAATATATAAAAATAAACAAGTATTTTAATAGCCATTTCTCTAAGTGACGTATTGATTCCTCTCTTTCTCAAACCCACTGAATCTGATTGCAATCTAAACCTAATTGGAGAATTCATCATAAATTACTTGGACCCTTTTGCTCTTATTTCAGCTGCAGCTGATTTGGCCAGGGCAGCGGGACTTAATACACTTTTTGGATTGAATGCCTTCCTGATCTTAAATACTGCCCATGCAGTTCCTATGGCATGCCCTGCAGCATCCATTCCCTCACTTGCTGCCTTAGCAGCCTCCTCGCCATATCTTAAAGGATGAATGAAATTGTCAGAGTTCATATTCAGCACGACTTCATAGCAGTGGTTGCAGACAATCAAGATAGATATAGTAAGATTACCTGTGGGAGACGAGTCCAGTTGTCACAGTGGAAGAGGTTGACATCACATTCTTTCCTGCTACTTCAACAGCATCGCAGATTTTGCCTGTTATTAGGTCAAGCTGGATCAGCACATGTGAGAGCGCAAGTTCATTTTCTTGGCTACTTGTGATGCATATCATCCAAAGCTAAATTTAACCAAAGCATAGAAGTTCTTTCTTTCAGTTTAGAAGTCTAGGACGGAATTGATAATCTGAACTAGCTCCAAAATGGTATGTATCTTCATAACTACAAAGGAAACCATGTAGCGGAAGGAGAGAAGTAGATCTTTTCCATGACACAGAATGGTAAAACATGGTAAACGGGATTCGTATTTGTAGAGATTCCATTAACACAAGGAACTTTAGTTTTTTCCTGACTTTCAAGTATCTGATAACGTCTTCAGTGTGTCATTCATCTAATAGCCTCTCAATAGCTATAGATCTGCTATGGTTTTGCTTGCTTTCATGGTAACTAGCTGTTCCTGTTAAGCTTCTATGTTGGCCTCTTCTTCCATTTCCATAAGTGTTTTCTTCACTGTCTATATCTATCTATCTTTCTCTCTTATCTACAGAAGGACAGTGGAAAAGATAGTTACTAACTAGCCAACTAAACACATGATTAATATATCTATTCAGCTTAATGATCCAGCTTTCTGCTAGTGGTTCACTGATTTGAAACAAAAAATGACTACATGAACATCAAGAGGTGCCCTAAAAGTTTTGCAGAAAACCCCACTAGGATGCACTCATATAAACACAGACATACGCCAAAAGCAGAAAGCACACTAATATGGATGCATGACATACTAAATCCATCGAGAGAAGCAAGAACCATTTCCCCTGGCAAGAGACTAAAGAATTTCTTTCCAACTGTAGAGTTTGCAACAGAACCAGCAAAGAATCCTGAGACCTTTACAACTCCTGAAAGCACCCCAGTTGCTACTTTCTCAGTCATCTTAGTCACCTGTTTAACCCTGCAGGGAACAGCCCCAACCACAACCAATTAAATAATCTTTCTGACTTGCTCCTAGGGAACCAAGGTCGAAAAGATTGGAAATATCAGTCATTCGTCATAGCCATATCAAATGAAACACCAAATGCCATTCATTTAGAAAATTCCAGGCACCTAACTTGACATAATAATTCAAAATCAGCCAAAACCATTGGAGGAAAACAAGCACAGATGACAAGAAGTTTGTGAAAGCAAACATGTCAACGTCAATTGATGAGAAACTATTCTTGCAACAATCACTGATCGGTGTGAGACAAACTACCAGCCAAAACACTAGATAATGAAAACAAAGAATGAACCTTTTGATCCTCTTCAATGTATTAGGGTCAATTTCAGTTTGCTCCCCTGGAGCCATCCTCTTCTTCAGAACCTCATCTCCCCACTTCAATCGATCCATGGTCACATCTCCACACCACAATATTCCCTTAACCAGTTGGCCCGAACCCGCTGCGATCAGCTTTGCAGCTATCCCACTGTAGTCCTCCACATTTGGTGCCAGCGTAGTCCAGTACGCTGCACACTGCCCCTCCACCTCCTCCTTCTTCTTCTCCTCCTTCAACTCCCCGGCTGTCATCTCTCTCGCTGCTGCTCCTGCCACCGCCACCACCTCCTTCTCCTCCACCTTATGCACCGAAAAGTTACTGTAAGCTTCCAGAATCTGATCCAACCCCTTCAGCAACCCTTCCTGCCCCTTAGACACTATCGTCAAACCATAACTCAAAACCTCATCACCTTCTTGCTCATTTTTATTATCTCCCTTTCCCTTTCCCTTCTTCTTCTTCTTCACTCCATCATCACCACTGGTTTCCAAGTCCTCGGTTTCACGAGGCGGCTGAAAGGAGAAGAAGTAATGGGAAGAGTCCAGTTTCACAGCAGTAATGTCTTTGGTTAACGGCCACTGAACATCGTCACCGACCGCGGCAAGCGCAGCGACGGTATTATCCCCCTGGAGAAGACGGAGTATTCGGAGATCTCCGGTGGCGAGCTCAACGGAGTAGTGTTTGTCGATGAGGTGGAGGATAGCGCCTTGGATTGTAATCAGGGCCTCCTCGACAGACTGAGGAGGCGCTGATGGGGAACAAGGTTGGGCACCAGGACCAATTCCTGCATTGGGTTCGGGGAAGAGGTTCTCCAGGTCTTTCATGTCGATGGTGGGGTAGAGGGACGAAGACGAGGAATGGTGGGGCGGCAGCGCAGTTTCCTGAATTGGGTCGATGACTTGGGGGTACATTGGGGTCCGTTTAGGGTTAGAATCGGTGGGGGACGCCATTGTTGAACAGATCGAGCTCCCTCGTATGGTCTTCTTGAGATGGGAACAAGGCCGGGCGGGGGATGAAAATCAATAGATAGGAAAAGACAGTTGGGCGAATTAAGATACCTCCCGCGCGGAAACCGGTACTGTTAATTTATGTTTTCAACATATTTGTTTTTTTTTTTTTTAAATGATATATTTTTCCATATATATATATATGTTATTCGTACAATACGTCGACTACAAAAAACGATACGTTTTGATACTTTTTCACTAAAAATATTGGTAATCGTGACATAAACATTATTGTGCCTCTATAATTACATAAATGTTGATATCCATTTTAAATTAATAATTAATATATAGTTAAAAGATGGAGTAATTGATAAACATGCGTGAAAATTTATAGAATAGATATGATTGTATACGAGGGTGTGAATTATTTAAAATAAATAAATTAATTATATTAATATAAATATTTAAGGGTATAATTGATATTTTGAAATTTGATGTTGGAATGTCGCAAATTGTGAGTTATGAGTTAGAAGTGACTTTTTTTTTATATTAGTATAAATAATAAAAATATCACTTGATACATCGATATTTTTTTAACAACAAGAGCTATTTCCATATCACTTTTATTTGAGAAGTTTCATATGAGGTTTCAAAATACTTTTTATGGACATCTATAGGTGTTTGAGAGTTTTAACAATGTGATTATGAATTGGTTTTTAGTCGTGTTGTGGCCGTACATATAAGATGAAATACTATTGAAAATTATTCTAAAGTCACGGTCAGTTGTTAAAACCTATACATATGGAGGCAATCATGGCTTTATGAAGCAACAAGTATTGAGACTTTCCCTCGGTGCATCTTTTCTAATTTTTCAAGTTTTATTTCGTTTATTTCCTTACTGCATCTAACTACAATTTCATCTCTAAATTTTCTTACTGCATCCAAAAGCTCCGGTGTCACGTTCTCATACCGCAATAAGAAATTGCAAGAAGTTGTTATCACTATGAGTGCTTTATTCTACGTAATTGATTACAAAGACATTATATCATCTTCAATTTCATCCTCAATAAGATTTTAAACAATACTAGATACAATTTCTTCTAAACTTTGACCTCTAAACGTGTATCATTTTCACCCAGATAATCCATCAAGAACAATATATGTTTCATTGGATCGAAAAATCTCTTTTGATTTATCAATTAATTAATACATTTTTAAATTAATAAAGTTATGTGGTCCCGACATTATTAATTTATAGAGATTTTAGTGTCCACCTAAAGGACATTAGCAATTATAGCAGGATTTTAATGCAATCTGCATATTGCAAATGAATAAATTATCCCTTACAAAATAATAATAGCCATTTACCCCATGAAAGGTAAAATTACTGCATTCTTTAAAATACAGAAATACAAATTGTTATTTTTATTTAATAAAAAATAATTTATTTATTTACGATAGAATTACTTGCATTTTTCACTTATTGGAAAGACAGATAGTGATATCCATTCCCGCTACAGCCCACTCTCCAACACTTCCATGTTGCGTCTCAACGTAGAAGCAAAGTTAAAGTGAACATATATTTCAGTTTTTCTTTTATCAATCTATTGAAGTAAACATAAATAGACAATTATTCAAGATCATTCATTAGTATTCTACACCTCACAGACAGGAATGTAAGAGCCCAGACAACAATTTGGAGCTGTTGATGACAAACCAATTGCACCATATACTCCAAACTTCCGTCTTGATTCATTTCTTGCTGTTTTCAGTGTCGTTAGCCATCAACACTGGCAGTCGAAGAAGTTTGAGAAAATGTCATTATTCAGCATTGGAGGAGAGGAGTAAGTGTTACTTGGGGATCAGCTCTTTCAAAATGTTATGATGAAAGTCCGGATCTCCATGGGACCAAGCTCGACAATAAGACTCGAGAAGTCCACAGGGCCACCTCTAATTGGAGCAGGCTCACTGTTAGTTTCTCCTTTGACGACTTTCCAAGTCTTTCTCGTCATCTCGGACTTCTCTTGATTTGCTGATAAGCTTGTTTCCTTGAGCGTCTTTATCTGAAAATGCAAAGGCAAAAGGAAAATTCATTAACAATAGTTGATCGAGGATTTACGACTACTTCATTGTATCGACATCAAGAGTCAGTGGAATTGTCTAGTCATTATGTTTTCAAGAAGCTCTTGATGTGTATTGATTGAAAAGAAAAGGTTAGATGCCAATCCTCACGTGAAAATACTAATAAGAAAAAAAAAAAAACCCGGAAAAGGGGGCAATGCGACTTCTTGACGGAGAGGCAATTAGCCTTTGCTTTTAAAGTTCAAGGGTTATGTTGTCATTTTTTTTCTATTTAAAGGGTTTTTGTGCCTATTAATGTTTTTTATAGGGGGCAAAATGCAATTAACTCACAAAAAGTGCCTTCTATTGAAGTTCACATGCAAAAAGGTTGAGGATGATGGGAAGGAAGAAGAGGCAGAAAGAGGAGGAATAAGCTCTCATCCTTATTGTGTGGGAGTTCCTAAACTTGACAAAGGTAGCATTTGTCCAATATACGTACCGTTTTTCCAGCAAACATCTTCTTCAGTTCAACTTTGGCGAGTTTCGAGTAATCAGGGTCCTCATTGGCCTGCAACATAATGGCTCTGAATAATATGGTAGAGAAAACATTTTTAGAAAATACAGTACAGATATGCTTTTCAAATAACAAGAGTTCACCTCATATAGATGTGCTAAACGAACGAGCACACTTCCATCAACCAACTCCTGAATTACAATATCGAAAGAGATGAGTGCAAATATATCATGCATATAATAAGACGGACACGAACAATAGTGAGCCATCACCTGGAGAGTAATTAATGCAACGTTAAAAGGTAAACTATAGTTTGCTTCCATGGATGTGGCGGTTGTTGAGTGTGAAGATTTCCATTTCCTTGAGTCCTGCAACAGTTAATAATCAGATACTAGGGGTTGATTGATATTCGATATATATTTTATGCCCAGATCACCTAAATTTACCTCATGTGTAAAGGCTAAAAGAAGGGGCGAATATATTTCTTGGCCCGTCGTTCGTCTCCAACGCGCTCCAGCACCAAGCTCATTGATGCTGATATAATAATTTCCTCGAACCTAAATATATATGACAAGATAAAAGCAATCCTTGAATCATTCTGCTATGTCATTGCTTCAAAACTTTGCGTCAAATTTTGTAGTTACCAGTATTCATAATTTTACGCTAATTACTTAGGCCAAAGTGGAAAATTAGAATAATCCGCGCGACTTCATCAAGGTCCCAATCAATGAGGAAAGAAAACAAAAATAGATATGGTTGAAACATGTCATTCGGCAGAACAATTTCAACATTCCGTGTATTATCGATGCATAGAAACTCGTACCGTGAGTCCTTCACATGTGTTATTGACACACACTAACTCGTCGAGGGCTTCACCTACTCCTCTAGCATCATCAGTGATCATACGCCTGTTAGACATTAGTGTTATAAGATACACGAAAACTTAGAATAAGATCATAACAAGGAAATGGCTTGGAATTATTATTTGCATATATACCTGTGTAGCATCAACTCGACTTCTCCATCATTGATGCTGGATCCTCCAGTAGCCCGGTCAACGAGAACAGAGAGTTCGGACTTGTTATCCTCTATGTAAATTCCAAGATTGATCTAAAGCAATGAATAATCCCAGAGTGAATATATAATATTAAAATAAATCGAGCTTTCGTGGTCCTAACTTCTATCAATCACAAACCATCAAATTTGCATCTTTGGATGCTGTCTAATGCACTATTATCATGTTTAGCAGAGACCAGGTAAACCGACCAATTTTAAGCTCAGTTCCAATACCAAACATAGCAGCTCTAATCCAAGAGACCTTTGAATTTTGCGAGTTAAGCGATCTTTAGACCTCAAGACAATTAGAAGAAGAGCAATGGAGTACAAGAAATACTCATCTATAGGCTGCTGAGTGTTTGGCTAAGCTTATTTCAAAGACTTTGCAAGCTCATACAATCTTACTTTAAAAATAAGTTTTTGGTGTTTGGCTAAAATAATTAGTACTGATAAATTTGTAATTAATTTGAAAAAGTAAAGTTAGAAACTCTTTTTGAAAAGTGTATAAGCTCATAATATTTTTTTTTTTGGAAATTATCAGCTATTTTTCTAAAAAACTTTGTAGCTTACAAGCTTCCAAACATCTTATAAGTTTTTTTAATATCATATTTTCGGAACTTATGAGCTCTTTCTCTAAACAATTTACCAAACACTTTGTACCAAACCTCTTATAAGATTTTTTGTAGAACTTATAAGCTTATCCAAACACCCTCTAGACCCAAGCAACATCTACAAGTGCGAGGCCAGTGGGATAGTCAACCCAGATATCACATTTCACACGCCAACAAAAACTAGTTGAATTTGCTAGAAAGCCTACAAATCAGAAAAGATTACTATATTTAACAGTAACTTGAATTTTCATGAGTTAAAGTATAGAAGTTACGGGATAGTAATTCCCTGCAACAGGTTGAGTAACTGTGAGAGGCCAGTCGGCTCTGTAATCTCTAACCTGAAAATTTGCATGAGAAAGCGACCATAACATTCAAACAATGGTAATTACTAGGAGAAGACGAAAAAGCAGGAAATAGAGTAACAAGATTCCATCAGATAACCATTCTTTGAATTACAATAAGCAAGATGGAGCAAACAAGAGTATCAGAAAATCAAAGAAAAGAGATCAGACTATCAGAAACCCAGAATCCCGAAATAATGGAAGGCGTACCCGTTTTAGAAAGTCTCTTGCGTTGGAATCAGTATAGAACACTTTATCAGTGACCATATTAGCAGTCAATCTTGTAATAACCTCTTTTCCAATGCTGTCATCGGTGGGAATTGGACCGATCTTCAGATTATGAACATACGTCAGAAAAAAATTACAGAAAAGAATGGTGCCAAGAACACCAAGTGATCAGAGAAAGAAAAACAAACAAAAACTAGCATAATGCTTATTTTAGAGGAAGTTCCACAAGGTGCAGTGGGAAAACAAAATACCAGCAAGCGTACACGAAGTACACAAGAAATACCAACCGTGAATTCAACTTCAGCATGATCTTTGTCTCTGTAAACTCTAATTATCTGAAAAAGTGACAAGTCATTCAATTAAATGAGTGACACAACAATTGGGGTACAAAATGATGGATGATGGAGGTCAATGATGCATAACATATGCATAAAAACCTTGCCCAACTACAAGAGTAAAAACCAAAACTATTCTGTTTTCAGAATATTTAGATTGTAACGTGTTTCATTGTGCAAATGTGCTCACATGTTGGAAATTTCAGGTGGAATTATCCTGCTTGATTGTTCAGACTTCTCGAAGTATTAGATATTAAAATGAAGGATAAAGCCGCTTTCTAACTTGTTGCATTTGAAATGCTTTGAAACATTAAAAAGGAATAAATAAATAAAGTATTGGACCTGGTAGATCCATGAACTGAATTGCTGATGAACTTCATCAACTAGTGGCCCCCGAATGATCTTCAGAGGAACCTGTCAAAAAGATTGAGCAGAAAATTGTAGAGCATACACTTGGTACTTAATGGCTTCAAGCCATGGGTTGAACAAAAATTGACCACTCAGTTAAACTAAAACACGTATTGTGGGGGACAGGAGTCACTCACTGATCTGGAGACCACTGAAGGAGGTGATCCATTAGGTCGGAAAATGTATGCACCAGAAGCCTGCAAGGTTTGATATAGTAATTACTGAATTGGGTATGTGAAACTCTAATCAAATACTATTAGGTATTATATTATACTTGAGGATCTGCATCTCCCGGGCTTGATGCATACCAAAGATAGCTCTGCTGTACTGGTATATCAATCTGGTACATTCATGTAATCATGTATAGATGAAGACATTTGATTACAAGTCTCTAAGATGGAGAAAAATAAAGATAGAAACAGAAAAACAGAGACGGAAACAAATAAAGCATTTTACAAGTAACATGATTGAAAACTTTCAAATACCAATGTAAAATCGGATGAAGGAAATTCATAACTCTACAAGAAAAATTTATTGCCGTTCCAAAATAATATTGACCAGTGTAAATCAAATGAAAATTTTTTAACCAGAGCATGTAAGTAAATTTGACACAAGTGTGACACAATACAAATAAAAGCAAGAATTATATGATTGCCCAGTGATGAGAAATTTTCGTTTGAGATTATCTTGAAAGTTGGGTTGTCTATCACACTAGTCTCTGTGAGAAGCAAGGTACCACTCAATTGCTCTTTTTTGTCTTTGATCACAGGAAAGAATAAGCACATCATGGGCAAGTTATATTTAGACATAGAAGTAAGACATTTTCTATGAAACCAAATACATGCATCACATTTCTCACGTAGTTGTCTGCTTTCCCTCTTTCCTCTGTCTCTCCTTAGTAGTTTTAGATCTATGTTGAACTACAGATGCTGATATCTACTTAACTGCAGAACAAGACCAATGTGCAATTTACACTCATTTAGAGAACAAGAAAACCTTACTCCTGTTTTAGAATTGAACATTCGCTTAAGTTGCCCAGATGACGAGGAAAATGACAGTTTCAAGTTTCCGGGCCCAATTTCAATAGTTTCCTTTTTTGGAAGATCCATCGTAGACATAAAACCATGTCTTCTGTTTCCTGCATCATTGATCCAAATATATGCACCAAGAACAAATAGCAAGAATAAGGCAAACCAGTTCCAAGCTTTTGAAAAACACTATGATTAATGAAAAGCACCTCTGTCCTGAGACATATCAAGTAATTATATAGTTAACTAAAAGAAGTTCTCCACCAGTAAACCTGCAGGACTGGTGGCAGTTGAGAGCAATTCTTTGGGGTCAATACCTTTTTGAGATTCTTTAGAAATGAAGTAAGTATTCCAACCCAAAGGTGGCACGGATGCTGAAAAGACAAGCCAATATTTTATAGCATGTCTGTCTGAAATTCCAGTATATGCCTCCACATAGAACTTTCTCAGTTTGCTTGTCACATTATCCACTTTTACATATTGAGACTCAACAACTTCCCCCGTAGAATCTTTGACGACAAGATCATGATCATTAACCTGCAGATTATGCGACTATTAATTCAACTCAAACAATACACATTCTGATTTCATAACCCCTTATAACAGGGACGGCTTTTGGAATTAGGAATGCAATAGTATACATTGGGAAAACATGGTCTCATGTTTTCCAAGAGAAATTACATATAAAACGAAAACATAAGAAAAGATCAGGCATACAGCTCCACCTTCTTAAGTTAATAACGTTTCATATGTTTGTAGCAGAAGAGTGCATTCAAGCATCTTGTAGCTATGTCTCCATTGCCAAAGACTATGCTCATATTGTGTGAAAAAAACTTGCTATATCTCATAGAAACCAGAAACTAAGTAATGGAAGGAGAAAAATCATTCGAATCATTCGAAATGCTATGGAGAGGCGCTAAAAGTGGTAACTTGTAATCCTTGCTGGCAAAGTTTACAAAAAGTTTCTGCCCCTAAAGTTTTGTTGGGTACTTGTAGCTAATATGAATGCAGAATGTTAACAATAGAATCATTCATTTCTGTGGAATGCCTTGCTTCGACCATCATGAGACAAATTTTGGAGTGAAAATCAATGATGAAAACATTATGTTTCTCATGAGTCATAACCTTTTTCTTTGTTGGCGAAGGCAATGGATACATATGCCATGACATTGAGAAATTGAAGACCATCAAGAATTGATGACCTTTGCCCTACGGATATTTATCCTCAGACCTTAATTTGGAAGGCTTGGAAGACTAAGATAAGATGGCCACTGAATCTAGTGCGCCAAAGATGAAGATACTAACTATGTGAATAGAATTTCAAAAACTTACGAAGTGCCACACAAGCATTAGACCTAGACCATAGTAGAACAGATAGCAAGTGACTCAGAAAGGCATCTCAAGAAAGAAGATGGGCACAGAGCAGCAGCAAAGTTAATTCATAAACTGTAAAGGAAGATTAGAAAAATGTCAGATAATAAAAATCGAATCTACAGGACTTGAAATAAAAAAAGTCAAAGACATGTATTTGGACTAGGAATAAAATCAATAGTTTATACTATGGCTTTCAGTTTACGACTATAATTTTGGAATGGTGTTAATAGAAACACCCGTTTAGTGTGATACAACATTCTAATCAGCCTCAGGTTGTCAAGCTGCAGGGCAGGAAAAATATTAAATAGCCAAATTTGGTTGATAGAATACTAGTCAAGCCTACTCGATGACTGAGTTGAGGACCGTAGTACAGTATTAAAAGTTAACTTCCAATTTGTTCCGTTTTCACAGGAATCAATATATTTTGTCAGCATTAGAGGTCTCCGATGAATGGTCTGGCTCAAGTGTATTTCTCTTTAAAATGGTACAGCAATCAACACCTTGCCTGGTGAAAGGTTCTCGTGGATGGGCAAATGAGATGGTCCCATAGAGGTAACTACCAGTGCTTTACTCATAGTAAAGATTTTTCTAAAAGACAGAAAATGTTTTCATTTTTCATTATTTGAATCACCTCGCTTAGAAGCATTGGCATATAACTGAATATATTTATTCATCTAAACCTCTTTGGTAAATCCCTAGGAGAACTAATCAGCCTTTTTCTTAGCTTGGGTGGATCAAGATAATCTTATATACAGTACTGGGATAAATTTGGGGAATTCTTGAGACAACCAGCTTAATGCTGCATCTCAAGAATATAACTCAAAGTTACTACAATAACTGAAGAGATCAGAAAGAAAAATATCATAACTCACAGGAATCCTTATAATATCAGTACGGTTCCATCCAAGTGAGTTGTATGCCACAACAACCTGAAAAGAAAGATGATTTACACAGTTTAAAAACAGCTTCCGAGAGTTGTGCTTGCTGAAGTAGTGCATCAGCAGAATCAAATCGTTACCAAACTCTTTCCTTGGGAAAAATCTTTCTCGGTTGATGGACAGAAACTTATATTGAGTAACTGACACTGTTCGCCAATCAAAAGGTGAAAAAAGAAAGAAAAGGAAGCATTAGCCACTATTGAACATAAAGCTTGTTGCCTGCGTAAAGAAGTCCAAAAGAGAAGTTAGCCAGTGAATCCAACAACAAATTTTGGGCTCATTTCCAACCATGCAACCATCCATATCCATATGCAGATATCAGATGATAACAGTATTATATACCAAGAGCGCAGCAACTCTACACTTCTTAAACTCACACCATTCAAACAAGTAAACAGTATAATAACTTCTGCTAGGCAAATGATTGAGAACTGAAAAACTCGGTACTCGTATTTTAGTACCGTGAGGAGTGCTTATTCCAGTAATTGTTTATAATCCAGCCATCTCTCTCCCTCTCTGGCTCTCCCTAAATTTCTCTCTGTCACACACACACACACATATTCTATTGTTTTCCTTCTGTCTTGGACACTTTTCCTTGTTTCACCTACAAAAGGAAATCAGACAAAAATGTTCCTAAACCTCAATGGCAAAATTTGCTTTATCCTTGTTTTTGCGGAAATAGCTGAGGGAAGTCCACTGTACCAACCAACGAACGAGTCCGAATTACCTTTGACAACTGATGCGAAATACTAAATCCAGCCACTTAAGTCGGACATGCTAGTCCTTATTATGGTAAAGATAGCATTTGAGAGGACCCAGATACATGTCCCATGCCATGGATTAAGTGACCACTTCAAGTCTTCTCCCTTGTAAAAAAATGGTTAACCCAGTAACTAAAAGAAGGTATGACACCCCACTTATAAACTGACCCAAGTTTTCCTCCAGAACCAGTACGAGACACTACAGCCCATGTGAATAACTGACCCAACACTAGAGAATCTCTAAAACTGTCATTCCAACAATCATGAAAAGAGTGGGGCATCGGCTCAGCTGTTTGTGTTCATACAGGCTACACCGGAACTTCGAAGGTAAATGGAGCATAAATCTGCTACAATGAGAACAGATCTACAAAAAACTTCTAGTAACACATCTGAAACCAGAGTATCTATAGTGAAGTGCACCATAGAATCTCAAGAAGAAAACTCAAACAAAGTTCGGTGAAGTGCAACCTGGCTAAATATCACTGTTGATCCAGCACACTGGCCGTTCAACTTTGAATCAACCAGACATGACAAAGCCGAATCCACGACAGTTTCTGCCTGCACAAGACAAAAACATGTATAATAGCATTGATGACCTTAGAAACTCAGTTGTAGAGATAGTCGAAGTATAAGACGAGATGGAAAGATATACATAGAGCAAAAACTAGATAAAAAGTGTACCTCTGAGGCTCCAATGGCCAAGCGTTTTGCATAGTCATTAGTAGTGTGCTGTTTAGCAGTACCAGTAACAGCGTCGTGATGCTGTGCAATTCCTAAAGCATTACCTAGGCCATCAGTATTAGCATTGCCAGTTGATCTCCTTCCCATTAGATATTCAATTTGACGAGCTGCCTATGAATTCATACACCAACTTCATTCAGTAGTACTTTTTCAAATAATAGTAAATTGCATGGTTTAATACCTAGTTTAACTTTTAGAAATAATTGAGCTCATGTGAAATTTGTAAATGCTAAATGTTTGACACATTTGAATAATTTAATGGTCATGACAAAATTGTGAACAGATAATGAGAATAGAATAGGTAAATTCATTAGATGTAATTATTATATTTCTTTACAAGAGTCGTTTAATTCATTTTAAAGTATGAATAATTTAGAAAAAGGTCACAATAACTTAACTCGAATCTTAATTAAAAATTAACTACTTCACCATATTCTTGGTCTTTGGATGACAATTGTTCATCAACACTTGTGGGGCTTATATGTACACATGTAACTGTATACACAATACATATATCTATTCATGCAACATCATATGTCTTGCTTGACAATTATACGGTTTTAAGAATATAATTATGCCTTCACTCTACGTGTAAACTTCTTTTAATAGTTTAAGTTTGTAACTAATAATTTTAACATCTTCTTTATATAATTACCTTTTTTTTAATTAACTAAAGAAAATAAAGGTGTCCACAGTTAGGCAAACCAACCAAACCAAAAGAAACTATTATTAAAGTCATCCAAGTTGAACCAAGAAAATTTAGACATTTAATTTATTTTTGACCTTATACTCATTATGCTCCTAAAAATTAAGAATTGGGGGCAAATATAGATTTTTATCCTTTTTTTTCTTTTGTTAATATAAGAAATTTTGTGAATTTTGACTAATGGAGGATTTATTTGTTAAATGGAAGCAAATCTCAAGGGTGTTAGATGTAATTTTTCAAATTATAGGGGATTTACATGTAATTTCATAAAATCTCAGGATGGGATTGTAATTGTCCCTTAAAAGAACAAAAAGAAAAGTTAGAGTGTGCAGTTGAATTTCAAGATCAATAATTATTCTATTTCTGTTGCCTTGTTTATTATTTTAGACGAACTTCCTATTAAAAACTTTCTTTTTGCATGGTTCTTATTTTTCCCAAAAGAAATAAAAGTTCTAAGTGTTATAGAATGATTATCAAACCTAATAAATTATTTTCCAAATAATTGAAATGCATTATTTCTCAGACGGATATTGGTAATACAGCACTCTTTTTCTAATTAGCTTATACCTTAGTTTTTTGGTGTCAATCAAAAGGTTAATTTTTTATTCATGTTTCCAGATTTTGGTATTGTTTGTTTAGTGTGCACCAAAAAGATTCACTCAAAAATTGTCTAATTACCAGAAGACCACGGAGAAGCATTACTATCTTAGCACTCATAGATTTGTTAAACCAAACTATCAATACTTTTATAATAATATAGGGAAAGTTCAAATATAATACAAAAATAATAAAGCACAATATTATATATTATAATATAATATAATATATTCAAGACATCCATCTATATATTACACATGACTTTTTTATATCATAGAAGTACATGTAACTAGATTAAGTATATATATTGTACCAAAAATTGCATTTAGAAAATCAACTAGAAATGTGATTGTTAACTACACAATTTAACGAACTAACAAGTCTTATTACAAGACAAAGTCTATTTCCAAGGATTTAAATTAATATTGCTATTAACTCAAGATGTCATCAACATCAAAATTTTACATAATACTGATGCGTAATTGCCATAAAAAATAACACTATTAGAGCAATTCATTTTGGTTAAAAATTCAGACAAACTTTCAGAATGTATTTTATAGTAGTATACATGGACTACTCGTACATGCAACAAAATTCAGATGAGAAAAGTTCAAAGGTTGTCATCAGTACACACAAAAAATGTCTGGAATGGGCACTTGGATGTCAATGGACGCCATATTTCGGTCCATTCTTAAACTGATGTCAGTGGACACCCTATTTCGTTCCTTTTTAAACGTTTTTGTGAATTTATCTATTATTGTCTAATGATTTAAAATTAATTAGTTAGAAGTATCACTATAAAGGATTAAATCAATGGGAAGAAAAGTCAATTGCTTTGTTGTCAAAAGGGGTGGGGGGGGGGGGGGAAAA
>NC_026159.1:7445262-7463215 GCF_000512975.1 Sesamum indicum | reverse complement strand
GAAAAGGTCAATTGCTTTGCTCAATATGCACCCCACAAAGAGAATTCATGAGATTACCAGATAATATCCACTCAGCAAACGAATGTATCTTTTGAGGGCAGGGCGACTTGTATAAAAGCCTGTCCAATAGGCATTAGGACTGTCTGCATATCTATCCAATCAACAGAAATACTTAACATTGGTATCTTTAATCAAATCAAATAGAAAAATCATAATAATTGAAATATCGAGAAGGTTATTAGTGCTCACGGGAAATAATCATCAAGCTTCAGAGGCCAAGTTTCATTGGCAGCATATTTTGCATCTGTGTATATTGATGGTGTAGAATATAATGCATTAACCCGACCATCCTGCGTCATCAAGCTTTGTTAGACTCATACGGACGGGTGAGAACTAACATTTTACATCCAAATGAATACAGATAAGAAAATTTCATTCCCCAAGAATTTCAAAGCGTGTCAAGTATATAAACTCTTCGGTTATAACTTTGCAATACAAGAGGTTTAAGAACCATACTTGTTATAAACTTATTAATGTGAGTAAAGATTGATGATAACGAGCATTCTAATGAATATCGAACATGCATAGGTTAGTCTGCACTGGAGACTGATTTAGACATTTAAAAGGAAAAAAAGAAAAGCAAAATCTTAAATAGCATTTCCAATAGAAACCCTTGTTATTTGAAGTTCGCACCTCAAGTCACTTACCTTATACAATATTTATCTATTGTCTACTCCACTATAAAATTGCCGATGTTTCTTTTGAGTATTTGTTAAATACAATGAATCTCAAATTCTTTTTATAAGGAGTTATTTGAAATTATTAGCTAAATTTTAATCCATCAATCCAAATATAACCTAAAAAAGATTAATTTACTAATGCATATGCAAAGACTTTAATGGTCAAATTTAATAAACTACACATGAATAATATATACTATAGGAAGCTAAAACTTAAAAATATCAAGAATTATATTAAAGAATAAATATCATAAACTGAAAAACAAAAATTACCAAACTTATTAAATTGAAATTGCTTTTGAAAAATTTAAAACAAGCGAGATCTGACTCATTGACTTTACTTCAATATTGTATAATTCTTTGAATATTACATTTTTACTTAATTTTAAATATTTTTTTGCCACAAGATCATGAAGTTAAAATCACAAATAATACAGTTTTGATATCAAATCGTACTGGGAAGCGAAATATTCAACAAAGAAAATAATTACCAATTGACTAATGTGAAAATAATATTACAAAAATAAATTAAGAATGTGAAACAATTCTACAATAAATCAAAAAACATAAAAAAAAGAACATTCTTATCAAATTTAAAAATCTATAAGAGACAGTATTAAAATATAACTCAAACAATTTAGGACCTAATGAAACTAGATAGAATTATTCTCATACTAAGGATTTATGCAAGTTACGTTAATTTTCTATAAAATGACTAAAAATTAGTCTACGTCGAACAATTTAATAAGTTAGAAACCCAGAAATGTTCATGAATAATAGCAAAAGAGATAATGATATTGTATAATTGATGTTATAAATATAAGCATAGGTTTCAAAAAGATATTGAATAGATATTTAATAATAACATTTAAAAGTAAGGTTTAAAATTATCCCATACTATCATTTTAGTCATAGAATACATTTTTATTTTACAGTTATACTTTCATTTTAATAAATCAACAAATTAAAAGATCAACATACTAACCATAAAGTAATTATGCATAAAATGTATGCCAACTGACCTGAAAATTTAGAAATACAACAATCTAATATAGAAAGAAAAATACAATTTGTAGGTATAATTTTATAAAAATAAGTTAAAAATTCTAAAAAAATGACATAGGTATATGGGAGTTAGCAATTATGTTATCAGAACATAAGAAGTACCTTGTTAACATAATGAATAAGTTTGTCCATCTGCTTGAACCAGGACTCAGCATATTGATATTGGAAGTCATCTCCCATAGTCCACATAATATGGTTGGTTCTCGTGACATTTGCCTGTGTATCAAAGCCAAATGAAAAACTATACATACAATTTTCTAACAGCTGCTTTCTTTTTCTTTTTCATATTTCCTCTTTATGCTTTTTTGTTAGTATCATAACAAAAGTTCTCGCGTTTACCTGAATCATGGCTGCAGCAATAAAATCATTAACTCGTACTTCAACATTAAAGTCAAAAAGGAGAGGATTATCCTGTGGTATAGCAATGAAACAACTGTTAAGCAAAGAGTAATTGGAGCATAGCTATAACTTTGGAACTGACTGCTCCTACTAGTCATAGAACCTGCACTGGGTTGAAGTAATCGTTTACTTCAAAATGAAACCCTTCTGGTGGACTATAGTGAACAGGAAATGCATTGGCAAATATCTGCAATAAACCAGACCTCAAAGGTGACTAGGTGAAGCAGATTAACAGAACAAACATTTGAGGGGTGCAACAGTTGCATTCCTTACCTGAGAAGAGGAACCAAATGTCCGGGATCCCTGCCATATGACTTCAAGAGATTTATCTCCCTTTCGTTTTGCTCTGTCTTGGTAATCAACCCGTGCAAAATGAACAGAATCAAATCCTAGCTACATGATCCGCAGAATGATAAATCACTAAGCAAACTATGAATTGGAAATGAATGGAAACAATAGCATCAAGGATTCGTGAGGAAGTCTTATATTGAACAGATAGTTATATTTGAACCACCACATTTGTTTTTATACCTCAGCTCCTAGGAGGTAAGCTTGCACTGCTGAGTGCCCAAATGGATCAATCTGCCATCCAGCACGAGGAGTCTTATTAAACTGACTCTTTATCAGTTGATGGCCTAGAGTTGTTTGGTCAATCATGTCTATATAATGAGTAGTTGCTTCATCATGCATACACCATCCACCATTTCTGTACAGGAAAATCATTAAAAAAACATTATGCCAAAAATCTACCAGTGAATATATGAATATCAAGTTACTAGCAATCATCATACACAAACTCCAAGCGGCCAGCATCAACCAGCTTTCTCACTTCTTGTTGAATTTCTACACTTTGCTCTTCCCACCACCTACTGAAAAATGCCTATTTGGATTTCGAAGTTAGAGACAAGTGAATTTTGCATCATCACGGTATTTATACATAGCTAATTGCATTTATTCCTATATCTCACATAACACAAGTAGTAAAGTCCACAAACACTATTCATTTTTTTTTTCTGGACATTTTTTATATCAACAATGCTACAAGAATACCGGTTATGAAACTTGGTTTGACACGCACAGAAAACATCTACCTTCCCAAACAGCAAAAACAACTTTTTAGTTCACAATTAAGAGCATTTTAGTTAACCATGTCTTGAGCTGGAAATGGATGCTAGAGGGTACACACGGCAACCTCACTCATGCACAATAGTTTAATGTACCCACTATTAGCACCAAAAGGACAATAGAAACTTCCCTTCAACTTAAATTTTTATTGGGATACCATGTAATATGAATAAGAAAAACATTGTTCTAGCAATTTCTTTCCATTCAATATATTCATAAACAGACATACTAACCACAACTGGAACATTATCGTCTGCTTTATTGACTTAATAAAAAGCAATAAAATCATCAAATAGGGAAAAGATTTAGCTACCATTTCAGCAAAGATAAATTTCCTGCTGGGATCACGGCGCAAAGCCATGACAACCGAGTCCAGGGTATTTTCCACACATGCACCCTGCAACCACAAGCACCAAACAACAAACAGTAAACATTTTTTAACTTGTTGCATCATCAAAACAAAAGAAACATCCTCAGAATCAAATAGTTATAGTCCACTCATGTATTATTTCCAGCCAGCACCTGAATACTGTTATTGGATCCAACATAGTACTGATCAATAGTCTTGAGCCAGCCCACATCATCATGTGAGTGAGCAACCAAGTGAACATTCAATTTCCCGTCCACAATGCCACTCCCAGTGTCGTACTTGAGGTACCCTTCAACGCCCACAATCCCATATGAAGAAAGAGCAGATGCAATGCACAATAAGGCTGAAAGAAATAGTGCGAAGCTTCCCATTTCCAAATCCAACCAAGAATTCCCCTTGAAGGGTTCTTATAAAACATAAATTGGTGCATACGGGTACTCCAAGAAAAGTGATGCGGAGGTCACTATGGAAGATACAGACAAGGAAAAAGGACAACTATTCATTGACTTGGCCTTTCATTTATGAGCCGGCCAGAAGTTCAAATAGGTTTACAATTAACCGACAACAATCGTGACTTTCTGATGAAAGATATTGAAAAAAGAAAAAGAAAAAGAAAAGAAGCTATTCCCGGAAAAACAGTTAAGAGCGATTTCGGGGCTGCGTGTGAAGTGTGACCCCTCTGCATGTGAGTGCCGGCACATATCATTAACTGCTTTGCGGTAGTCTCTGAATGAGACACGGGTGAGAGGATAAGGATTGTCGGGATGTATTGTTTAACGTGTCTCACACTCTGTAGTGATTTTTCCTTGAATTAAGAGAGGTGAAGATGAAGATGAAGATAGTAGAGATTGCAAAAAGCTGAAACTAGAGAAATTAAGGCTAATTCATTACATGACTGAATGGGTCTTTACAACCAAGCTATATAAGAGTAACCGTAGCCGCTATAACAAGAAGTAATCTTAAATTGAATTGAAATTGCAGAAAATAATATGTAGAGTGCTGCAGCTGCCCCGCCATGGGAGTGCGCTGCTGGTTTGTTGAAGCAGAAAGAGGGAGAGCCGTTGGAAACTTTAATCTGGAGCGTTGTTTTGCTGGCCCTTTGTTATAACTGAAACGGCATCGTCTACTTAATCCCTTTGGAATTTGCGCGTAGATGGATGGTGAGGAAGGCAGTGCGTCTTCTTTCTGCAGCCATAAACATAACTGACGGCAGCAGATGATGCTTTCTTGTACTGAGGACGGAGACTTCTACGCAGAGAACAAAACAAGCATACCTCTACTACCCTGGAATGTGGTTTTAATATCATTTTCCATTGTCAATGTCCCATTTGGGTCATGTTTACATTTTACGTCGGCGGAGTTGAGATTAATGTGTTGGAATAAATGGACGATACCGTGATAGAATTTGAGATGGATGGGGATCCCATAAATTGAACACTAAATTCTCATATAATAATATCCTACTTATAAGATGGGTCTATGTATAAGTAACCTATAAAATAATCCTTCTGCGGTATTCGCCATGGTATCCTATTTTTCCCCTTTCAGTTTTCGTGTAACCTATAAGTGTTCATTCTCAGTCATATTTATGGCCAAATGACGACCAAAAAGTTCAGTAAAACTAAAGCACACTCTTCTACAAAGGAAGACCGCAGGGTTGGATTAACCCCTCCCGGGTCTTCATTCAACAATCTTTCTCCCATGACAACGACAAGTTCAGCATTTAATCCTCACCAGAGAATACATGAAACTCACCTATCTGAAGGGAAATAATTGAGAACAAACACAGAACAGTTGAGAAAGAAGAAATTCCTGACCAAGATTCAGTAACCCATGCCACATATTTTCATGGAAATAGCCCATTTCACGTAAACTGTTAGATAACAAAAAATCTCCGAATTCACTAGATCATGCTACATCATCAGTTCACAACATGAGAATGGTCATGGCATATTCCCTTCTGACTGACAACAATAACCAACATCCCTAGTGCCAACTTCGATGCTTACACAACTCTTCGATCGAAAGATTCTTCCCCTGTGCAACACAAGTTCCTATAATTAGCTTAGGGATTAGATACTTGACAGCATAATATCCAACATATGTAGAGTGAAAAAGAAATGTATGGGAACCAATGTTGAGTGGAAAAGAAATGTATGGTAACCAATTCAAATTATCAACAATTTTCATAGTAAAGCTGGAAATTACACCTGATGGTGGATACGACTATAGGCATGTTCACTTCTTTTCATCCTCTTTTGGAGCCTTATCGTCCTCTTTGTTCGGCTGGAACAGTACATAAATGGTAAGAAATCAAAGGAAACAAAAACAAGCACTAAAGAAGCAGTTTTGCTACCACTACTTGATTTTGTTCAAGAAAAAAGACATGCAAATACAATTAGCTCATTTTAGATTCGCTTTCTTGCCATTTAGGGGAGAAAATGCCAGTTCGGTCCCTTGCTTCAAGCAAAGCAAAGATCGGTTGTGGCTTCTTTTTCTAAGGTTTGGTCAGATTCCTTAGTTCTAATATTAATAAAAAGAAACATATGACAAATCACTCCAACATTTGAATCTATAACTGTTATTTCCAACATCAACATACACAAAGGAAAGGCGGATGAGTAAAAAAGAGAGAACCAGAAAGAAAAATATGGGGAATTTTGCATAAGGAACACTAGTGGAATGAGCATTGCAGAAAGGTTCAATCTCTTTAGGCTAAGATTGAATGATCAATATCATCCAGAAAAACAGAGAGATTTGCAAAACCAGCTGAGAGAGACAGAGAAAAGTGATAACTAAGATATATAAGAATCAAAGAGTAATTAATGATTCAATTGCTGAACATACCTCAGACTGACTCTGCATAGAGGCAAGCAAATCCTTGACATGGGGGTCATTTGGATCAACTCCTGGAAGCTGTTAAAGCAAACAACAGTGAATTATGACATGAAGTGATAGCAAAATATTTACTAATTTAAAAATCAATTAACTACAAAAATAAACTAGAAAAGCATGAAAATATCAGCATTGGACTTACTGAAGTAAGGATGGAGGACACAAAGGATTGATCTGCCAACAGCTTATTCATGTCTGTCTGGTTTGATTGATCTACTGCACCCTCTTGTACAGACAACTGAAGGGCTACAAGAACAAGGAGAAATGAACTAAATGAGAAGAATAAGTAAGGTACACATGATTCCACCATATCCTGTATATACAAATTAGAAGTAAGTTTTAACAAGAGAAATCACAATGCAGAGAGATATTAGTTGCGACAGTGCCACTGGAAAAAATAGGGTTGTCGGTAAGGCTCACTTACACACTGACAATATTGTCACTTTCTGATGAAATAACAGAATAAAATAGCCAATCAAAGGAAAGAAAGAAATGCTGTAAGAATGAGTAAAAATTTCAAAGAATTGCCCTTCTGCTACTTCTTCACATGCTCAATAGCTTCAAAATATATCGAAAAAATTAATTCAAAACTCAAAATCATGTTCTGGGGGGGCTTGACATGTTTTTTGCCATAACCCGGTTCTCAGTTCCCAATCTGTATAAACTAACACATCGTCAGGAGATTTTACATATTTTTGGACTGTTTCATTCTCCAAAAGGCTCTACAACCATGAAAGATTAATGAAACTTTGGGTCTAGTTAGATATATCTGGTAGTTAAATCTAACTACGGTATTGTTATTCAGATCTGCAGTAATTTGTGTGCTCTTGGTCTCTTTTTATCCTTGGTTGGCTCTCATACACATAAATTATAAGACACAAAAGGATATCAGAATTTCTGCTGTAGCTCAATATATAAATGACAAAATAAGTTATCTGTATAAATAAGCAGATCCAGCTCCAAAACCAGAGCCAATGACAAAAATCTCTTGACTTCAAAAAAGAGGGAAGAATACACCAAGGACAAACAAATACTGTCATGACTACCTTCCAAGTTAAGATAAGTAGATAGTATAAAAAATTGATGTAATTTAAAAGCCACCAAAAGCATTAAAGGAGTCAAGACCTGGGATTTCCAACAATGTTCCACAAATCTAACCAGTATCAGCTGTAGTTTACGATAACAGGAATAGATCTCCAGTGACAAAAGGTACATTTTCATGAAAGACTAAAAACTCAGATTTTACCTACAAATAACCTGAAGTCCTTCTGACCTGTGTTCTCCAATATGCGATTCACACAAGTATTCAGATTCTGTCAGTCCTCAACTTAACCTCAACTCATCCCAATTTCCATTCATCGAAAGTTTAGACTTTGTTCAAAGACATACTCTAAAATGTTTTACACAATCCTCAGGTGAAAGCAAAGAAAACATTCTTTGATTTTCATTTGACAATACAATGTGTTTGGATGATTTGTTTTAAAAAAAAAAAATGGATCTTGTTTGGTTACAATTTTAACATGGAATAAAATTTGATTTCATGTGTCACTTCAAGTGGGAAGATTGATGTCAGCGGGGTCAAATCATGAAGTTAGTTATGTGGTTAATATAAAACTTGATAAAAAGTTTCAAAT
The DNA here is from genome assembly GCF_000512975.1 of Sesamum indicum. Classification (NCBI taxonomy): domain Eukaryota; kingdom Viridiplantae; phylum Streptophyta; class Magnoliopsida; order Lamiales; family Pedaliaceae; genus Sesamum; species Sesamum indicum. The sequence continues at coordinate 7,454,987 of NC_026159.1, read as the reverse complement.
GTCTGTGCAAGTAAAATTAAATCATAGAAAAACATGGGCACTTTTATATATATATATATATATATATGTTAAACATTTTAGAAACTTCAATTTTTTATTAATAATCGAAAATAACTTCTAACAATGGATAGATATTAAAATGAGTAAAGAGAAAAAGGCTATTACTCAGAGAAGGCAAAAGACATGTGGAAGTTGGAGAGAGAAAGGAAACAGACTTAAAATTAGAGAGAGAGAGAGAACGAGGGAAAATAGGAAGAAAAAATCACATAATACACCAAAGTGACCATCTTCAATTATAGGGGCACAGATTGAATTTTTATAAATTGTGTACTTTATACCAAAAAAAAAGAGAATAATTAGTGGTAGCAGAGGGAGTAATTATAAAGAAAGAGAAAAAGCAGAAAGAAAGGTACTACATGTATTAGATAATAGGGGATAAGAATTGGAGAGCATGCATCTGAAGTATGATAAGAAAATAGTTGCAAATTCGTTTTTGTACTGTTTGAAATTGGATTTATCATCCCAAAAGTGTGAAAAAATGCCCCAGTTTTCCAACAATCACAAAATTGAACTTCGAACATTAAGAAATGTGTCATTGCAAAGTCAAAAAGCAAGGATTAAATCATAGCCTAACGTTTGTTAGTTCTTCCTTGGCTTTTTAGATAATAATTCAGAGCATATGCCTACATCGTGTGTATTAGACGTAACATCTATCATCCATAACTTTATATAATTGAGATTCGAGAAATGCACCTTTTGTGTCTTCAATTTTTATATTTATTTTTAATTATGTTATTAAAATTTATTTATTTTCTCTCTTTTTAACTTCCGATTTCTGCTCTTCTCAACTTCACCTAACTCTTTTTCCAATAATTACTCATAACTTTATTCTATTGTTATAACATTTTTTATTTATCCAACAAACATATACATAAATAAAAATTAGTTTTTTAGATATAAAATTTATTGTGCACGCATTTTAGTGTGGCACATATACTAGTCTTTTCACAACTGAAGCAGGCTGATTTAATTTGGCACCGGCTACTTTCCTCATGTTTCTCTTGCACCCTCCAACTTTAACGTATACCTCCACTTTCCCCAAGCTCTCTATTCTCTAACTCCCACTTTTATCCCAGTCTCTCTCTGCCTAAATTTAACATGTATCGCTTTTATCTAAAAGGTTTCTTTTATTCTCTCCAATAACATTTATTCTTTTATATTCTTCTTTTTTAATGTGAACTAAAATATACAAAATTTAAAACTTATATTGAAGATAGATAAATAAACTTTATAGTTTGTTAAAAAATCATCCACACATAATTCAGTATGTCAGACACAAATCACTAAATAAAAAACAACCGCTAGAGTAAGATGGAGAAGTCCATTCATTGTTCAATGCAATTAATTGCTCTTTCTGAAGAGAAGCAATGAAAGGAAGGAAATGAAAATCCTCTGAACAGAATAGAAGTTTAAAGTCGTAGGCTGACTAGATAGCACTCCCTCCGTTCAAAACTTTGCCCCATTTTACTTCTTCAGATGTCCTTAAATAAGGTTCCATCTCCTAAATGGAAACTCTTCTCCCTTAAATCACCCTCTCACTTAAAGAAAACCCATTATTAAGGCAATAATTTTGGGAGGGGATGAGTACCAATTTCAGAAAATGATGGGCTCATACAATGAAAAAAATTAGAAGTGTTAGTACTAGATATTAGCCAGTCAACATAAGCTCTCACCAAGTTGCAGATCATGATCATCAGCAGATGCATCTGACATGTCAGTATCCCGCACAGCAACTGTTGAGGAGGAATCATCCATGGACATAGCCAGGGCCTGCTGTAACAATGCATTCTCATCATCCTGCACCGACCATATCACATGTTAACTGTACTTAACTGTTCACATATCATCATGCACAAGAAGTCAAAGGACATGAATGTAGAAGTTTCAGGTTGTTTCCTGGACACCAACCACCTAATAAAGTAACTAAATGAATTTCAACATGCAAATGGAACAGGAAGCATGCAGGCAAATGGAGTCGAAAAATAAAAAGTGAATGGAGCTTTATCCAAATAAACTAGAACTAAGTGTTTGAACATTTTTTAGGACCAAGGAGAACCTGTATTTGACATTTTTTCCTCCACTTTGCTATGTGATTTGCCAACTTTCTGATCTAATGATCACATAGAATATATGGCTGCTGTAAACATCCAAAATTTCTTAACAAGCCACAAACTTGTTTGTCACAAGCTTTTCACGCTTCTTACTGTTTCTCAATCTGCCCCTATATTTAGCCTCCTTATCTCTGGAATATTCAACTTATCTCAATTTTCCAAAAGGGCCTCTTGCAGAATATTGAGGAAAAACTTGCAAGCAGTTTCATATAGCACAGCAAAACATCCAAGTACTTAACAAATAAGGATCATATATATTGGCCAAATCACATCATTTCCAGGATTCAAAAATCATGTAGGTCCGACCCACACAAAACAATCCGTTACTAGAAAATTTTACATCAGATACCATACCATGAACTTTTTTAGGCCACAAATAAAGCTACTTATCAGCAAGATGTCGATCAAGAAAGAATATATGTATGATAACCACATCCCCACAGTTCCGAACTGTTTGTGTTTGTGTATCAGGAAAATACGCCTATTCAAAGGATTTAATTTAAGACTTCATATGTGATGGCATGTCTACATGTCGAATTACTTTTTATCCAAATCCTACCGTTTACACATCAGATGTTGACAAGACTAAGCAAGGATGACTGGCACCCAGGAGTATACGTCATTAGCCATATCAAGAACTATGATTACCAGTATGAAGAAAAGGGCTTTGTGAATTCCCATGTGATAACTATCATGCAGTTCATACATGCAGCAGAGATATGAAAAAAGAATTCAATGAACCATTAGATCATGTGTCTTCTTATCAGGCTCAGAAGTTCCAGGATCCACATTCTCAGTCATGGTTGTGTCTTGTGAAGTGGACTGCTGTTCTCCTTTTTCCTGCTTTGCAGCTTCTTCTGCAGCTTTCTTTGCAGCTGCTTCTTGCCTTGCCCTCTCCTCTTCCATTGATACGCGAAGTGCAAGAGCAAGTTCAGGATCCAAGTTTGGATCCACACCAAATTCAAATCCAGATACACCACCAGCTGCAGCAGCAGCTGCAGCTGCTGCAAAACCACTCCCCCCTTCTCCATCACCAGTAAAGATTGGAGTACTGCAGAAGAGAGAAGAATAATGAAAATCATAAAATGACAGGTTCAGTACGAAATCAAAGAAATTGCACATTTATAGAAAAAGAAAAACCTGATAAGCACATCTGAAAGAGCACTTGGGCCTGGAGGAACGTGAACAATATGACTGCTGTCATTGTTATTTACTGCAGCAAGCAACGCTTCAAGCTTCTCCCTCTTTTCCTCATCTTCTTCACCAAAATTTACAATGTCAAGAGCTACACTGTTCTTCTTCAGTTTTCTTCCAATCAACTCCAACACCTTCTTGTCATATTTAACAGGACTGCAAACATGGAAAATTAAGAAAAAATGTGTAAACTAAAATATGAAAATAAAGCCAAAAGTTTGGCTTCAAATTAATACACTGATTCTCACCTTCCAGCAAACACAATTATCCTTTGTTGCTGCTTCTTGTTTTGGCGATGCTTGAGGGCCAACTGCGCAACCTGGATCCCAGCAGCCAAGTTCATTTCACCGCCTATTTCTAAACCTACATATGAATAAAGCAAAACTTTAGGCTGTGAACAAATAATGAAGACATCCAATTTAATCAGAACACGATAAACTATGATATACTAATAAACAGCTTGCAAACCCATCACCAGCGACGGAAATTTTCACACAAACATGAAACCAATATCTCATTTCCGCTTTCCTTATTTTATTCATTAAGTCACATCAACATTGTAAATGCTTAAGAGACAAAATAATTATTCATTTTTGGCCAATTTATAAAAATCTGAACTTTTAAATTAATAAAAAGAATCTTCGATTAAGCCAAAAACTAATAAAAATAAGACAATTAATATAGTCGAGCACAAGGTATAAAAGCTAACCGTGCATGCACGCCAAGATCTTGCCAAGATCACTAGTTGGAGTGACCAATACGCGAACCCCTTTCCCAGCCATTGTTAACACTCCCACCGTATTCTCAGGATTTGACTACAGAAGAAACAGCAACTAAACCAATCAATAAACCTTACAACGATAAAACAAAAACAAAGCTCCAAACTAGCTAAAGCAAATGCAGGCAACAGAAAACAGAAACCCTAATCATCATCACAAACAAGATATAACAAAGACACCAAAAATGAGGGGGGGCAAAAACAAAACTAGAATAACATACCTGAGTTTTAGCGCCACAAATTAGGTTAACGGCGTCGGCCTGAGCTTGGAATCGATTCGGAGAATAATCCCCGTTCCGCATCCACTCCGAATTGTCGATGCAGATCATTGTCGCCTATTTTCAGCAAGATCAAAAATTCAGCACCCAGTAGAAATAAAAATGGAACCCTAGCTTCAATTAAGAAAAAGAAAGAATGTAAATTAAAGACAAACCTCAAGCACCATGATTACACAAAATGGGAACAGACTAGAGAAAAGAGAGACACAAAATATGGAGAAAACGAGCAGCGGATATGAGTTCTGCTTTGTTTTGGGGGAGAGAATTTGAAGTTGCTTGGAGGAGGGGCTGCATAACTTGTTAATGAGGAAAGAACGTTTTACAATTTCGGTTAAATAATTTTAAATGGATAATTACACAAGTTTGCTTTCAAGTAACAAATAAATCTCTCATTTGATCAAATTGATATTAATAAAAAAAAATAATAATTGAATTATAATAGTTCACTTATTATTGATTTATTGCAGGCCAAATAATTTTTTTTTATTAAATTAGCCTTATAACGATAAAGATATACTTCATCATATACATTAATGCATGAAGACATATGAAGGTAATTTAATTATAAAAATATTTATTTGACCTGTAATAAATCATTAATAAGTCAATCGAAGGTAAATATATATTTTGTTTCAATTTTTTTGTTAAAATCCGCAAAATCGGTGAATTTTAACTAACAGATGAACCCATTTGTTAGATAAAAGCAAATTTCAAGGGTGCTAAATGTAATTTTTCAAATCACAAAATCGGTGAATTTTGACTAACAGATGAACTCATTTGTTAGATAAAAGCAAATCTCAAATGTGCTAAATGTAATTTTTCAAATCACAAAATCAGTAAATTTTGACTAACAGATGAACCCATTTGTTAGATAAAAGTAAATTTCAAGAGTATTAGATATAATTTTTTAAATTATAGAAAATTTACATATAATTACGCTAAATCTCAAAAAAAAAAAAAGAATATAATTATCCCTAATTTCAATTTTAACCAAAACTTGTTATCTTTTCCATATATAAAATACCACAGGCCACATATATTGGTATGCATAGCTGGATTGGGCCTCACATCTGGCCTCCGTTCAATTTATAAGTAACCCAAATCACTCTATTGTAGGATTGTATTCCATTCCCACCTATTGTGCCCCCATTAACAATCCACTTTTGGACCGTTCACTTCAAGTATGAATTATTTGAGTTATAGGATTGATTGTTAATAAATGTGGTATAAAAAAAATTCGAGATTAATTCTATGTTGTTTATTTTAGCAAATTGGATGAGTGGGTTCAGCTATGCAAGTGGAATAGGAAAAAGACACAGTAATCAATCGGGACCCATTGCACAATGTAAACAACCCACTAGGTTAATTAGTAAATCCTATAGGGACAATTATATTTACACTTCCTGACCTATGGTCTATTTATACAAACCACCTATATATTTTGCATAATTACAGAAATTATTCGTAACAGTAAAAAAGTAGAGGTAGTTTGTGTAATATTGCTAATATTTTTGAAAGGGTATGTATGATTTTTCAAAAAAATCAGGGATAATTTGCGTAAGTGATAATGACATTTTTATGGGTGTATGTGTAACCTATACAACCCAATACCCCTTATGTGAACGCCCCTTTGTGATTAAAAAGGGTATGATCATTATATCTAGATTTTTGTTGTCTGTATTGTCTCTCATAACCATCAAAATATATGAAACGTTAGACAAATAATAAATGGTTGATGTTGACTGATCAACAACTTTCTTCTTTATTTCTTATCTTTCTCTCAAGCCTTTGATCTCCTCTTAAATTAGTCTCATTTTCTTGAGCTCTATTTACGCCTCATGAACAAAAAGTGTTACTCATTCCAAAAAGAGAACAAAAATGAAAGAGAATTTGATGTTTTAGAATAGTGGAGAAAAAATCAATATTTTAAAGCACTATTCAAATAAAATAAACAAAAACAGAAAATAAATAAAAGCATGGAAACCCTAGCACCGCCATCGCAACGCCGCCAGAGACCCTTCCCAATAGGCAGCAATGCCAGTCGCATGCAGCCAACATGTTGCTCGACTGCAAAGCTATGTGGAGGGTTTCCCTGCGCACAACCTCCTGCTAAGCTGCCTATTGCACAACGTTGCAAGAGGTTGTGCACAGATACCTTGCTATTTTCCAGCTGCGTCGTTTTCCATTAAAATTTGAGTTTTTTTTCTATTCTTTTTTTGAACATGTTGCAAACATAAATAGCACAATAAATTAATTTTCAATACATAAATTGAATCGTCTCACTATTTTAGTTCAAATTAAATTCACATAAATCCATATAAAATTCAGTTAACATGCATGATCGGACTCTGATACCATTAAAAGTTTCATATATGCCTCGAGATGCTAAACAACAATGGGAAATAAAACTTATATTTAATCAGAAAACTATAAGATTGAATGGCATATCTTATTGATACTACGACGTGGATCACATGCATGTAAAGAAGTCAATTGAATTGAATGTAGGAAACCAATCTTTACTAATGAATAATGGTGGCAGTAAGTTGACTTGTATACTCATACGATCCTTCGTTTATAACCTCTTCCATCACAACCTTCGTACGTGATGAAGGGGGATAGAGAAAGACTAATATACCCTTCGCATGAGGGACAGAGATAAAAAGAGTTAGACCTAGTATTCCACACTAATTTGATAGACGGTTAAAGGCAATCTTAAGCCCGTAAAAAGTGGGCCACGATAGCAGGACGAGCGGTCGTGGGAGCGGGCATAAAGATCGTGCAGAGGACACGTAAGAATATGGAGATAACCAGTATAAAGAGGAGAAGGAAAAAAGGTGCAAAGGTTGGTCTAATTCGAATTTCACTTTCATAAGATTAAGAAAATATGTTTTACTAGGGATAATTCTCAGTACTGACTTGAGCGTCGGAGCATCTGTGCCGGTATCCACCCCGGCTAGGTGACATTTGTTCTATTGTCAGGTTATTAAGGATCCGGAGCTGAAGGGGACGACCTAAAGTGCGACCCGCGATCTCAGTCGGATCATTTGGCGCCGTCTGTGGGAACGTCAAGTGACGGATAGGAACGTCTGGGAAATGGAGACTCCGGCAGAAGATCAAGCACCAATTGTACATTTTTCACGACAAGAAATGGATACCCCCATGACCGATCGAGAAGGAACTGTACAATTGACACGACGGGAACTGCAGCAAATGATGGAAGAAGCGGGGAGAAGGGCCCTGGTAGCATATGAGAGAAGAACAGCAACTCCGTTAGAAAGGGAAGTGGCGGGAAAAAGGTTGTTTTAGGAAGGAGTCGATGCGCGAGATAACGAGGGAATGAGTAGACCGGGAGCGAATAGGAAGGGCCCACTGCCTTCTGATGTGGGGTCCAGCAGCAGGGCTTTAAGTCGTCCCAGAGGGCCAGCCATATCTCGAGCTGAGGTGGATAACGTTAGTAAGCAGATAGCCTTGCTAGGGAAGCAAATTGATGAACTCAAGAAGAGGGGAGAAATAGTAGCCCACAATCGTAATTCACCATTCGCTAACCGGATACTTATAGAAATGGTTAATCCGAGTTTTAGGATGCCCGATCTCCCAAAGTATGATGGAACACGGGATCCTCAAGAACATCTAGCCGCTTTTGATATGGTAATGAATTTGTATGGACAGTCAAGCTCCATAGTCACCAAATTGTTTGTTACCACGCTGACAGGAAAGGCTCAAGAATGGTTTACGAATTTGCCCCCAGGCAGTATAGATTCGTATGAGCAACTGGTACAAAAATTTGCATTTCACTTTGCAAGTAAGAGAAAACAAAAAAGATCTGCTACGCACTTGTTTACTATTCGGCAAGGGGAAAACGAAAGTTTAAAAAGTTTTATGGGACGCTTTAATAACGAAACGTTGGAGGTGCAGGATCTTAGGATAGATATGATGACTAGTATCCTTATTCATGGGTTGAAGAAAGGGGTTTTTGCATCTGCTTTAGCGAGGGACCCGCCGATATATACGGAGCAGTTGATGGCGATGGCACAGAAATACATCGACGAAGAGGAGATGAATGCTATGAAAGATGAGGAATGGAGAATTACGTCAGAACGAGCCAGGGATGGAAGATACAGCAGAGATCATGACAGGCGACCCAAAAATGAGAAAGAAAAGGAGCCACCTTATCAGTCGAAATATAGTAAGTACACTCCTTTAAATATGACTAGGGCAAAAGCTCTCATGTTGGTAGAAAAAGATAATGTATTGATCTGGCCAAAGCACACAAGGATTACTCCAGCTAAAAGGTACTCGAACAAATATTGTCGTTTCCATCGGGAAAAAGGACATGATACAGAGGAATGCTATCAGTTGAAGGACGAGATAGAGCGATTGGTCCGACAGGGGTACTTTAGGAGACAGAATCTTCATAATTTCGAAGAGAGAAGACGTGATCGAAGAGGTAGGTCGAGAAGTCGGGAACGCCGACCGAGTTGGGCAACTGAAAGAGAGAACCGGACAGTGGGAGAAAACGCGCCTGTGAAAGGCATTATCCACACTATCGCGGGTGGATCGGAGGGATGGTCGAGAAGGGCTAGAAGGAAATTTGAAAGAGAGAATAGGCTGGAACGACGCAAGCAAGGTGTAAATATGACAGATAACCCAGAGATCGTGTTTGGAGATCGGGATGCGGGTGCAAGGCTAGTGACAGACAATGATCCGATGGTAATAAGAATGGATATAGCAAATTTCACAATACACAAGGTTTTAATAGACAACGGAAGTTCGGCAGACATAATTTTCAAAGGAGTGCTGGATAAGATGGGACTGGATAATGTACGACTGGAATCAGCAAACACACCGTTGATTGGGTTTGGATGAGGTGAGGTCGCGTCACTGGGGACGGTGGATTTACCTGCATCCTTGGGTGAGGAGCCAAAGCGTAGAACGTTGATGGTAAAGTTTTTAGTTGTTGATATGCCTTTTGCGTATAACGTTATCTTGGGGAGACCTGGACTTAATTCTTTCCGGGCCATCGTGTCAACATATCACCTCAAAATGAAGTTCCCTACGCAATCGGGAATAGGAGAGGTCGTGTGCGACCAAATTGAGGCTAAAAGGTGCTATAATCTGTCTCTGGGAAAGAGCGAGAATAAGGAAAAGAGAAAACTTCATGGAGTAAAGAAAGAAGAATGGCATGCATTGAAGGCAGGGCGGTTAGAACCTGTTGGACATAAAGAAGTGGAATTGATACAAGGAGACCCATCGAAAACCTCAAAAATAGGGCCCAGCTTAGGTCAGTTCGAAGGGGTCATG